>NC_047166.1:2549981-2602481 GCF_009819705.1 Hippoglossus hippoglossus | reverse complement strand
GAATCTCAGTGTAGAAAACCGTCCGACCTGGAGAGAATCGTTATGGATCCAGGTGAAGACGTGAAGAAGATCCAGTGAAACTAAACTAAACAAACTGTGAGATCTCTGTGTCTCCAGATCTGTGCTGAGGTCAGTGTCGTCACAACAGGACTAATGGACTGAACCATGAAAATTAAATGCTGCTGGTAATAAACTGGAATTATCTCCCTGTTTTGCAGCTGATTTAAGTTTCCAGTTTCTAAAAATAACCTCCACTCCCTGCTCTCTGCAGACCCGTCTGTCCTGAAGTGGCCGTGCACCCCCCCCCCCCCCCCCCCCCCCCCCTCCTCACATTTCACCCTCCATTGCTCCTCATTAAACCCAACAGGGGGGGGTTCCATTAGAAGGGACCAAGAGCCACATCGGCACCATTGTCACCCTTTAAGTTAAATTAAAGACTCGCTCTCTTTTTATGGGTCTGCCTCTCTCCCTCTCTCGCCCCAGCGGCCTAATCAGGTAAATATGGAGGTGGCTTGTTGGATCAGTGTGTCGTGGGCTGATGCCTCGTGTCCTCCGTGCTCCTGCTGAGCTGTGACTCTGCTTTAAATGGAGGAAATGATGGTGGTGGGGGGGGGGGGGGACCCACTGGAGGCCTGTGGGACGTGTGGGAGGTTTGATATGAAGAAGGAGTGGAGCGCTTTAACATTAAAAAGACGTTTGGCAGCGGGCGTTTTTATTTCCCAGATGAGGAGTCATTTGCACTTTGATTTGCGCTCCGTGGACGTGAGACTTTTGGAAAAGGAAATTAAATCCCAAACACTTTGAATTTCAGCCCAGAACTAACTCCTCTTATTAAATATGTTCCAGAAATCCAGCTGGATAAAAAACAATGTCCTTCTGTATGTTTGTAAAATCCCTTAGAAACAACTGTGGCCCCCCCCCCCCCCGAGTTTCTTCATTCAAACCTTTACAAATGGGCAGATATTTGCTTTCCTAATTTAGCTATAAGCTCTGTAGTAAGATAATTCAAACAGGACTAGAATCTACATTTATTTGGCACCCAGCATCGAACTTGAACATGAATCTTGTGAAGAAGTCATTAAACCTTGGTGCGGATCCAAATATCTTTTTGTTCACTTTCTTCAACATTGTGAAACCGTTAAAAAGCCGTTGGGCCTCTGGTGGAGGTGTGAGCTCTGTGAGTGATCTCATGCTAACGTGCTACTAAACTTTACACCTGCTTCACGACAACATGTCAGCACCATCCTTTCCTCACGTTCGCGTCTTGCTCACGGAGCCTCCGAGTTTTCAGCTCAGTCTCTGGGCCTCGGTTGATGTTTCTTGGCAGCAGCGCTCGAGCTCCACGGCTCCGAGGAACAGGATATATCCGGCTGCACGGGTTAGAACGGGTCACGTCTATGTTGGGGTTTTGTTCTTTCTGAAGCATCTTCTCATTCCGTTACGCTTGAAACCGACCGAACGTTCACCTTGGACCGCTGAGTTTTCACTCAATGTCGGGAAGAGGAAAAAAAAAAGAAACGGTTGCACAAACTGAAAGCAGAGAGACGTGATTCAGCTGGAGGCGCCGGGTAGAGTGCAGGAGAGACGAGGGAGGGAGGAGGGAGGGAGGGAGGGAGGTAAAGAGCCGCTGAATAATAAAAGAGATTTTGAAGAAGACGAGCAGCAGGAGCGAAGGAATGGAGAGGAGGAGAGGAGAGACACGGCCACGTCCCTCTGATGGAATGGCATCTCAGTGCCGCATCTGCCGCGTTTGCCGCTCAGCCCGGTTGCCGTGGCGACCAGCACATCCTCACATCGCTGGCCACTCTTCTCTTTGTGCATCTCCCTCTCTCTCTCTCTCGCTGCCTCCATCCCCCATCCTCCTCCTCCTCCTCCTCCTCCTCCTCCTCCTCCTCCTCCTCCTCCTCCATCCGACCCTGACTCCTGCATAAACCTCCTCTTTGTATGAACACAAAACTGTTCAGGGGTTGAGTCTCCTTGAAAATGTGATATCAGGCCTTCGTCGCTCGCCCGCTCGCTTTCTTTCTCTCGTTTTCTCTCATCCACTCAAAATGTCTCCTGGGTCGTTGCCAGCGTTTTTCTCCTCCGCCGGCAGAACGAGAGCGTCAGGGATCCGGGAAGTCGACCGGTGAAAGATATCTGATTATCATGTGGCCAGCGTTCACCCTGACACCTCCACTCACTTCACACACACACACACCCCGGGCGGGCACTTTATTAGGAACACCTCTTCACCTGCTAATTCATGAGATGATCCACCCATCTGTCCATCCATTATCTGCACACCACTTATCCTTTTGAGGGTCGCCCGGGGGGGGGGGGGCTGGAGCCAAACCCACCTGACACTGGGAGAGAGGCACCCAAGTGGCAACTCACTGTGACGTCACCCATTGGTTTGTGAGCTGCCGTTTCTGAAACCTCGAGTTTTGAAAACCATCTTTCTATGAAGCTCCGGCTCGTTTCTGTTTGGAAACAGAACATGTGGACACGGAGTCGGAACCGTGAGCGATCACACACGGTTTCCACTCGTGTGACAGCGAGGAGGAGGCGGCGGCGCTCCGCAGCGGTTATGGTCTCGTTAAGTGGCGAAATAGATTTAGCATGTTTGTACAACGTTAAACAGTTTGTATAGACGGAGCCATCTGCCTGTGGTTCGTGTCCCCGGGTGGAGGCCGCACTCTGCCAAACGGCCACGGAGGGAGGCCGGGACTCAGATGTCCACTGTGTGTTTGTGTGTTTGTGTGCACGTGTCTACATATGTGCCCATAATGCACATCGTCACATGGAGGCCCATATGCATTGTGTTAGATCTTATAGGCGCAAACGTCTTTTATGACTGTGTTTGTGTGACAGAATCTCTGCGTGTGTGTGTGTTTATACCCAGAAAATCACCCCAGGGCATTTGTATTTTTTTTTCCACTGTCTATTTTCAGACACACTAAGTGATGACATTCTGCGTTTGGAGAATAAAGCATCATTCAAAACCTGCCGGCGACTCTTCCATCCCGCTAACGCACCTGCGCTCCATTATCTCACCACAACACTAAAGATTTATGTAACACGCAACATGTTGTGAAACAGCTGCAGAGCATTTTAGATTTTTACAGCAAAGCGTTTAAGGATAATCAGAAACAGAGGAAATCCTCAGGGTTCATAAACAGGCTTAGAATATAGAGGCTCATTTAAATGATGCTGGCAAGCCAAAGAAATACATGGACTAGAAATGGCAAATCTGTGAAATCTCACAATTCCTGGATCTGCCCCTTTGTCCGGATCCAGACCAAAAATGTACGTGTTCTTTCTCGGCTTCTGTCCCATCGTTCCTCCTCGTGGAAATCCGTTCACTTGTTTTTGTGTCATCCTGCTGAAACAAACAGGGTTAAAACATAACCTCTCTGGTGGAGGTCATGAAACAAAGCTATGAAAGTAACAGTTGATGCTTTCACATATTTTAATCAGAGCATCACAAGTGATCAATAAGTTAATAAGAGTTGTTTTAATCCACTAACACTTCGTTCTTTTTCCTCCATTTTCTTTCCCTTTCTACCTCCTCACCACTCGTTTTGTTCCTCACCTTTTCATTTCATCCCTCGTTCCTTTCTGTCTTCTGTCTTATTTCCCTCTGCTCTGTTTCTTTCCTTCTCTCCCCCTCTCCTTCCTCCTGCCACTACCCCTCCACCCTCCTCCTCCAGATGTAACGTCCAGGATTACATCTGGCACAAGGGCGCTCGCTGCGAGTCGGTGGTGACCGAGTTCCAGGTGATGTGTCTGGCCATCGGCGCCTCGGCTCTGGTGGTCCTGCTGCTCTTCATGATCGTCGTCTGCTTCGCCAAGAAGCTCCACGTCCTCAAGACGGAGAACAAGAAGTTGCGCAAGCGCAGGTGAGGCTCTGCAGAGAACCTGTGATCACATCATTTACAAAATGGAGACTGTTCATCTTTGCTTTTTTCTGTCCCAGTCGGGAGGAACGATTAATCTAAAGTGCACAAAGGATAAAACATACTTATGTTTCTGATGATGAACTATAGAAACCTAAGTGAAAATACAAAGATCTGTTTGTGTGCTGCAGGTTCCACACTTGACACTTAATCAATGAAAGATCAGTCTTGCAAAACGAAAAAAGTAAAGTCTTTAGTGCCTTGCTCACAGGCACTGTTACTCAGTAGCTGCTGGGTGAACTTGCTGCGGCACAATACCTCCATCAATTTTAACGACTGAAGCAGAAAGCTGTGTTTCTGTGGCCGACGCCGCCTCGAGGCCAAACTGCTGCTGTGACTTTATTATGGAGTTCAGAGAAGGACAGAGACAGACGGTCGATACAGAGACGGAGCGCTGAGGGGACAAGACGTTCGGTCCAATCTGAAGCCGACGAGGCCTCGGAAACAACAGCTTCAAGCTCTCGATGAACTTTAGTCAATATTTCTCTTAATACGTCCAGAAATGAGACGTACACACAGAAACTTTGTGAAGTTTAGGACTATAATAATGTTTTACTTTTGTTTAAGTAAAGATGGTCTATACACAGTTAATAGAAATCGTTCATCGTTTTATCCTGTTTGAACAAAAAGAACGAAGCTGAACGAAGCACTTTAAAGGAGGCAAGTGATCCCAAAAGAAAACAACAAACAAATCTTCGAAGGTTTAGTTGTAATCTATTTTTTTTTATTGCGATTCCACTGAGAAAATCAATAAAAACATCTGGTTTAACTTCTGAACGTAAATCCTCAAGCAATAAAGGGCTTTGTTTCCTTCTAAGATTATTAAGTTCAATACAAGTTTATCCAGGAAATCATAAACAAAACATCAAATCCAATTATTAGTCAGTTTTTAAACCAACTCTTCGGACGATGTGTCGTTGTTAAAACAAATTTCTTTCCATTTTTAGCCGAGGGAGCAGTTTTATTCTTTCTTAGAAATCCTCCCACGTGCAGCGTTAAATCACAAAGTCTGTTTAAATCCTAATTAATGAGGCGACGTGTCCCTGATTAAAAGCTGTTTAGACGAGCGGAGGCTGGGAGATGGACCGGAACCAGACGGAGATGATAATCGAGTCAGGGCTGAAATCTCTCCGAAGAGGAGAAGGTTGTAAAGGAGCCGACAGCAGAGAGACTCATTATGAGGAGAAGTGAGGAGGAGTGAACAGCAGCATGTGTCCTTCACAGCAGCTGAGAGCAGATGAAGCTGTGACTCAAGAAACAATGAATTCATCTCAAAGCCTCCGTCTCAGGTTCAAGAGAGGATGATTCAAAGAGGAGGGAAAGAAAGTGCCTTGCTCAAGGAAGAGTGACAGGGCTGAAACCTGTTATTTATCAGCTGATCGTTCTGCAGTAACAACACAACTGCAAAAAGAAGAGACATATTTGTTTGTCTGCACCGATAAGATAAGAAAAGATAATCCTTTATTTACAGTCCAAAATAGAAACCAGTAAGTAATAGTAAATAAGTATTTCGTTATTTTAGTTTTGCGACGTATAAATTCTGCTGTGGAAATATTTTCGGAGGTATTTTTGTTTGCAGCACCGGCGTCAGTTCTTATCTCCGAAACCTCTTGAATCTCGTCGTCTTCGTCTGTGTGTGGCTCCTCTTCTTCATCCTGAGATATTTGAATTGTTTTCTCAGTTTTGCGCTCGTCACACGTTTATTACTGTTACTTTCTAAAAGAAATAAAACTCAACGATCTTTGTGAAAACCCATAAAGTCATTTAACACTTTCCAGTATGTTAATGAAGCATTTTTATCGACTCTTAACTATTTGCAAGAAGAAAAAATGATAGAAAAGACGTTTTTCAGGTTGTATTCATATATATCAGTATTATATTCCAATATTTTATATTTGAATGCAAAATAATGCGAATAATGAGTCGCAATTTAAGACACTGTGTCGTGCAGCAGACAGAATATCCTTTAGTGGATGTATATGTAAATACCTTCCGAACACTGATGTGAGCTTCATCTGTGAAATGGAGGTTAAAAACACGGAGGAAGAGGAGGGTCTGTGAGAGAGCGGAGGACGAGGGTGGGGGATGGGTGACAATGATGGGAAGCAGACACAAGGACAGTCTGATGGAGGGAGGTGAAGGGGGGGGGGATGTGTCTGCTGAAATACGAGGCGATTTAGTTTGCAACTATTTAGTGAACGAAGCAGATAATTCAGCAGCTAAAGAGACAGAAGTTCTTCTCAGGAGACGGTAGAAACCAAAAGGGAGGCCGAACGAAAGTAGAAACAACTCAAACAGAAGTGTTGCCAAAGAATAAAAGGTAATTCAGGTTTAAGAATTAAAAAAATAGCCAAAGCGCGACGTGATATGATGGAGATATTTGGTCGTGTAACCTTAGAGATGTCTGCACATGTTGGGTTGAAACCCCGACCATGAAGCAGCATCAACTCCTCTGTTGGAGGGAGGTGTATTGAATATAAACTGCAGGAGAGAAGCAGATTGTCTGGACTGAATATAAAAAAGCCTCGTTTCGGCTGCTTTAGACTTGTAGCTGTGATCTCCCCGGCAACAGAGCCGTCGTGGATGAGCAGCGGCCCGTCGAGGCAAATGTGGAACCGCTACAGAATCCAGCTCCGTGCACGGGGTCTGTTTTACACCAGGAATCATCATGCTGGGGATAGTGGAAGCGATGGTGGATGATGAAGGTGATGGCGAGGGGGGGGGGGGGGGTGTAGTCAGGAGCAGCTGGGATGAGAGTAAGCAGAAATTGTTTTAAAAAGGCAGAAAAGGGTGATGTCATTGGTTCTGTGGATCCAGCTGAAAGTAGGGCAGTCTGAACGGGTGAGGAGGGGGGGGGGGGGGGGCATGGGGGGGAGGCGGGGTTGACCTACATACAGCTGTGCGACCTGAGGGGTGTGTGTGTGTGTGTGTGTGTGTGTGTGTGTGTGTGTGTGTGTGTGTGTGTGTGTGTGCAGCGGCAGGGTGCAGCATGAAAGACACAACACAGCCTCATCAAGTGGTCGGCTTAAAGGAAAATCGAAGAGGAGCGAGGAGAGGGAGGAAGAGCAGGAGGAGGAGGAGGAGGGTGACAAACAAGAGGAGTGAAAAGGAGAACAGGATGAGAGAGGGGAGGAGGAGGGGGAGAAACAAGAGGGAGAGGAGAGGGAGCGAGGGAAAGAGAAAGAGAGGAAAAGAGGAATGAGAGAGAGAAAGAGTGGCTACAGAGAAACAAGCTCAGCATGACACTTTCAGATGAGTGTGTGTGTGTGTGTGTGTGTGTGTGTGTGTGCGAGTGTGTGTGAGTGTGTGCGTGCTGCTGACAAGGCTCATGAATACATGAGACTCCCACACTCCCCCATCTGCTGTGGGTAATTGCAGTCGCAGTGTTTCTCTGCCGCAGTCGAGATCAGACCCAGCATCCTGGTCAAAGATGGAGAGAGAGAAGAAAGAACCACCGAGGGAGTGAGGGAGCGAGGGGGGAGGGAGGGAGTGAGGGAGCGAGGGAGTGAGGGAGGGAGGGAGGGAGGGAGGGAGCGAGGGAGCGAGGGAGGGAGTGAGGGAAAGATGGATGCAAACGATCTCTGTCCACATGAGCGTTTTGTCTCCGTACCATTTCTTATCCGCGTCCATACTTCCGTTTTCAAACACGAACGTAGTCGTGTGGGTGTAGCCTTAAACTTTGAGGTTAAATTTTATACTTACGCGACATATGTCACGATAATCACCACTTGGCGAAGGCGAGGAAATGACCACAAACAAGAAGAACGCCATTACAACAAACTGGTGCGACTCAGTGCCCTGAACTGGAGAATCCGTTGCTGTTGTCGTGATCGACTCCACTTACGTTGAGCTCCAGCCGTCGCTGCTACTGAGCGATGTTTACGCTCGATGCAGATTTGTCATTCGACGTCCAATCCGATTCAACGGGGCGGTCTCCTGAAAACTTGGCGTGCTACTTTAAAACAGATAAACACACACTTTCCTCTCATCTTGCGAGCGAGGCTTTGGGAAACTTCGGGAGTTCCCCTCCGGGCGTCTTTGAACTCCGTCCTCCTTCCTCTTCATCTCCGACTCCTCAAAGGGAAGAGATGTTTGCCTGGTGGAACCGAACGAGACGATAGCTGTGACAAGAGCGTCACAGATTTGTCTCGCAAATAAATTCCTTCTCATGCATGAAACGCCTGTCATTGCCCCCCCCCCCCCCCAGCCCCCCCGCCCAAATAAACCTTTTGCTCCCAACATTTAAAGATTCCAAAAAGCAGAAGCCGCCCTCAAATATCATGTTGTGGTTCCTTCTTCTCGATTCCCTCGTCGCATCCATAGTTAACGAGGCTGTGATCTACTTCCTGCTCAAAAAAGGGCTCGTCTCTCTGATCCACGGGCGAACGTCCGTGTTTATATTTCATGAACGCTGTGACGGAGCAATCAAAGACGAGACGACGACGAGATGGAGACAGACAGAGAAATCTGTTCGTCTGTCAGAAACCAGCTTTGGACCTCTCACTCTGTTTTCTTGAGCTGCTTTCAGACAGACACTGAACTCCAGATAAGCTCCAGACATTCTCCAGAGAAGCTGATGTGAGAACACAAACGTCACAGTGAGAAGCTCTGGACGTTCTCAGGAGTTTTTCCTGCCAGAGCCTCAATAAACGTTTGGAGATTGTCCGAAGGAACCGATGTGAGGATACAACAGGAGAACCTCCACTTCTAACTCGTGACGGACGAGAAAACTAAAAGAAAACTAATATGTCAGGAGGTTAAACTTGTGTCACACACGTAGAAGATACCGACGCTGGTGTCGATGTGCTGTAAATAAAAACACGAGATGTCCTCAGCAGAAATAAAACGTAACGTCCAGTTTCTGTCTGCTGCACCTGAACGCTCCAGAGATTTCTGAGATGTTGTCAACGCCTCTGAGCGGAGAATCGTTGTTCATGTGTGAAAGACAAAGTCCCGGAGAGTTTCTGCATCAATATCCTCATCGCATCTAAAATAAGTTGACAGAAGACAGATCTATTAAAACCTGTGTATCGTATCTAAGTCGGTCGCACGCGAGTCAAAGTTTAGCGTCTGTGGGAACTTAAACCTGAAGGTCAAAAATCGAATCAGATTTTATTCTCTCTTTGTTGCATCACAGATAAGATGTTTGTGTCTGTTGTGTTTTCTCTGTTTGTCGTTTCACAAACAGAGGACGTGAACTTGCCGTCAAACTAATTCTGCTTTCTTGCTATTTTTTCTCCCCCCCCCCCTCCCCTTCTGCTCCTCTGACAACCCCGTCTTTCTTCAACGATGGAATCTTCGTCCTGAATTTTTGTCGCTTTCTCTCGTTCACTTTTGTCCTTTAATTCCTCGTCTGTCGCCCTTTGCTTTCACCATCTCTCCATCTGTGTTTTCTTTGTTCTCTTTTGTCACCTGAAAATTGTCATTTTCGCCCTCGTCTCCTCCTCACGCTTCGTTGACTCCTTCTTCCTCTTCGTCCTCCTGGATCTTCAAACTCTTTCTTCCCTTTCAAACCTCTTTAATTTCATCATCTCGTCCTTTCTTTAACCTCTTTTTCTTTACCTTCCTCTAATCTTTTCTGTCTCTGCCGGTGATCTTGTGTCTTTCCTTCTTTCTTTCTCCTCATTTCTTCACGTCTCTTCTCCTCCTCTCTTTGCCCATTTCCTTCCTTTCCGTCTCTCCAACCCTTTCCTCCTCTTCCTCACCTCCCTGCGATCTCATTCTTTCTTTCCACTCCGCTATCTCACCTCTTTTCCTCCACCTTTCACTAATCTTCCTCTCCTCTCCTCCTCTTCTCCTCCCTCCATCTTCCGACTCCCAGCAGTAAGTACCGGCCTTCATCGGAGCAGCACAATGATAATTTCTCGCTGTCCACCATCGCTGAGGGCTCCCACCCAAATGTAAGGAAACTGTGCGACACCCCTCCTAACGTCCCTCATGCCCGTGCATTGGCTTACTATGATAACATTATCTGTCAGGTAACGTGGTTCTCGCCTCTCTCTCTCACCCCCTTTTTTCTGCATCTACCCCCTGCCCGCGCCCCCCCCGCTCCCCGACCCTCCCTCTAATGCATGGGCATGAGTATTCTCCAATACTCAGAGGTGTGACACGCCGAAGGGGGGGGGGGGGGATGGGCAGGGTCCAAGTATGAGGATGGATGATGGGAGTTTTCTAGAGTGGCGGGTGAAATCGAAACGAGGACGGTTGTAGTCTGAAGGCTGAGCGTCATAATCTTAAAAGTCCCCCAAGAAGTTTTCCAACTTATAGACGATATAAGATGATATAAGTCGTCAAACCCATTTATACAAACGAGAATCCCAGGGGGGACCGCGCTCCGGCAACCTGTTACCATGGCAACACACCGGCTCCGGAGCCTCATAGTTTTCTATCTTGTTTATTGATTTAGTTTTGCAAAAGTGACGGCAACTGTACACACACACACACACACACACACACACACACACACACACACACACACACACACACACACACTCACACTCAAGGATAATAAAACATTGAAATGAGTTCACGTTCTGCATTGAGCTGCTCTAGAAATTCAACCATTTAAAGGTTTGAATTGGAGCAAAACAAGTCTTTGCTCTTGAAACACTTATTTTAAGATCGTCAAACGACATCCACAGATTTATTGTGACACTTATTTTCATGCAGACAATGAACGGATGCGGCGTAAATCAGCTCCGATGGTGAATCAGGGCGCCCGACACAGCCGGGGGTTAGGGGTTAAATTCCCCCTGGAACCACACGGACTAAACAGTTATGGAACGTCCCCACAGCGCTGGCAGCGACCCGCCCTGGCTTTAACCCGAGCCCCTTTTTTTAACGAGAAAACTCCCACAGTCCTTTGCTGCGACCCCCTGCCCACCCCCCCTTCTCTCTCTGAACTGCTCTCTCTCTCTGGTCACCTCTTGCATTGGTATGTCATGGCATGCCTGCTCTCTTCTGCTAACATGCGCCATCCGGTGGACATGTGTGCCACTGCAGCTGTGCTATGCTAACTGTTCCACTAACCAAATGCTCTTCTTTACTTGTTTATCCTGAAAAATGGACGAGGGAGGGTGGGACTGTTACTGATTGGTCAAAGGGGGTGGGGGGTGGGGGGGGAAGCAGGATGATGTCACAACCAGGTAAGCTAAAGGGGATGTGGGAAATGTTTCGGGGTTATCAGGATAAACATCTGAGATGCAACGCCTCGCTGTTGCCTGCAGGCGGCAGCGGAGAGCCGACAGGTGCCTCCCTAGCTGAAGCATGGGTAGCGAGTAGCGGCAACGCGGCAGTCGTAGCAGCATGGGTAGTTCTAGTGCTACAACTGGGGTCCAGTTTGTTTTGTTTTCATTCTTACTTTTTTTAAAATGTCTGCCTTTTGAAGATGTGGTACCACCCTCTAACAACTCCATCAGTAGTTCACCTGTAAAACTGCAGCGATTAGTAGTTCTCAAAGTCTCATGTGCCTTTTACAAACTGTTTTCACTCCCCGGAATAGACAGGAAATCACTAAACATCTGTCATCGCCTCCTAACAACATCCCAAAATGTCTTCAACACCACCCATTCATCACAACCCCTCAAATCCCTGCTCATCCAATGGATCGAATAGTATTTGAAAATGTTTCATGTGGCTCGTTTTAGGACATTTAAAGGTGCCGGGTGGAGTTTCTGACCACTAGAGGTGCTACAGAGCAGTGTTTTGATGCTGCCAGATTCAGGTTCACACTGATTCACACTTGATGGCAGTAATGTAGGAGGGTGGGGAATTAAATAATTCAGCTTTGAGGAATGAATACAGTCCACATGTCTTGGAGGAGAAAAGATTGAAGAAAACTCCACAGGTTCCTCATTTCCACTTTGGATCTGATTCTGACTTTTGAACTTAAAGTGAATCACAGAACTGGAGTTTTCAAACCAAGACGGAAAACAGCGTTTCCAAACTTTAGGTGATGGGTAATTTCCAGAGTGGCGTGGACGTCAGACGTAAACGTAGCAACAGTGAAGTGTTAGTAAGTAAAACGTGATTGTTTGGACGTGATGGTGTCAAACAAGTGATCAGAAACTCGTTGTTGGTTCCATAGATATTGATATTTTCTATTTCAGACCTAAATGTGGAAGTCCACTATTTAGAATAATTAACACATAAATAGATCTTATTTTATCGTCTTTTAAAAATACGATAAACAGGTTGTGTACTGGATTCAGATTCAGTATTTGTATTGAAATCCATTCCCATTCCTATAAATGAGTTCAGTTCAGTTCTTGTTTGAAAAAAAAAAACACAGAACAAATATTTCCATCTCCTATTCATCCCCTGGTTTATTCCTCTAACTCATTTCTCAAACACATCCTGAATCATCCTAGAAATAAACACCAGGCTTCTCTCAAACCAAAGAAAAACCATCCCAACCCACCAGTTCCCCCCAAAAAATAACCAAGACACACTGACTAATACAACGAATAACCTCAGCTCCCTTCCACACTAACAGCCCAGTGTCTGCAGAGGAACCTCACCAGACAGATCCAGAGCTGTGTTTACTGTCCTGACACAGAAACACTGTGAGGACGCACCAGAGAATGTGTGTGTGTGTGTGTGTGTTTCCTCGGAGGTGCGACAGCCGGCCGGGAATCTCAGCTGTCGTCTGAGAGGAAGTTTCTCTTCACCTCCTCTGTCTCTCTCCATCTCTCTCAATCTCTCTGTATCGTCTCTGATCTGTCGCCTCTTCTTCAATCCTCCTCGTTCCTCTGTCTCTCGACTGTCCGTCTCTGTCTTGTCTCTGAGGATTTGGACCGTGAGTGGTTTTGAGGAGTTATAACCCTTTGCCCCGTCCCCCTCCCCTCAGAAAACCATGAGCAGATACACCTGGGAGTGTAAGACCAAAGAGGAGTCCGACTGCGAGGTAAGACCAAAACCCCAAATGTCAGAAAGTCCCGCCCCGCCTCCCTCACCCTCCCAAACAGCTCTCTCATTGTTACTGTGGCCCTGTCAATCACCCTCTCTCAAGCTTGAGTGGACCGATCCGACTCTTACCCCCCTCCCCCCCCCGCCCACCACATAAAGAAAAACAAAGTCATCGGGAAAACACATTTATAACGTCACCTGTTAGAAGTGAAGATACTTTGAACTAACTTTAACGTGTTGAACCTAAACATCAGGTGTGAACGGTTCCTCAGAGCAGAAGACGTGTTCTGGGTCTGGATCAAACTGAACCATGGTTCTGTTCCAGAGTGAAAACACAGACAACATTAAACAATAGAAGAAGAAAAAGAGGAAGAAGCAGCTGCAGTCTTCACCTCCGATGTTTTAATGTTTCAACCACGAGGACGTTCATGTGTGTAATGTCCCTTTAAAGGTGCAGAGTCTGATAATTACATCGCCCCCCAAAAAACCTAATTTAAAACAGAAATGTACTAACCTTGTGGCGACCTTGTCCCACCAGACAACCATGGTATTACACACACACGCTCGCGCACACACACACACACACACACACACACACACACACACACACACACACACACACACACACACACACACACACACACACACGCGCACACACACACACACACACACACACACACACACACACACCCCTGTGTCCCAGCAGTAATAGAACGACTCGTGTTTCATTCACGGTCGTAGATTGAACCTGATTGTCGTCACTCGTTCATTCTGCAGGGTCCGGCCTCACGCTCTCTCTCCACAGAAAACACTGAAATTAAATTATTTTTGTGTTATTGTTGTTCAATACTAAATAAATTCAACACACAATGAATTGAGTGGTCAGAGCTGCCTGTAACTTAAGAGGATTGTATTTCCACCGACTGAATCGTCTCTCAGGACTGAATTGACTGGCAGAGCAGACGCTGACGACATGTAGTGGAACTGGACTCTAATACAATGAGTAAATAATCTCTATGTTAAATACATTCATGTAATCATCATAGTGAGATATAATCTGAACGGAAAAGCTGGAGCTGATCACTGCTCATGTTCTCCACACAAACACATATACAGTGTGCACACAACCCAGACACTAACACAAACTCTGGAATGCAAACATGAACCTGATATAAACACATAAACAGTTACCTCAGAGAAGAAGGAGCCAGTCAATAAACACACACACACACACACACACACACACACACACACACACACACACACACACACACACACACACACACACACACACACACACACACACACACACACACACACAGAGTCGTGAAGCACGTGCAGGCAGATTAATAAACATGCACACTCGTGCCAATTCAAATATTTTAATCTCAAGTGTAAACTGTGAATGCAAACCAAGGGATTTAATCAATAGCTGAATATAAAAGAAAACAGAGAAACAAACAATAAGGACGATAAGCTGCACGTGTCATTTTTATCAAATATACAGTTTATACATATATTGTGTATAGACGTATTATTTCATAATCAGTTCACATTAGGGTCTAATTTTCCATAAACCGTTTGACTTCCTGCAGAGAAGACTGACTTGTACAATACAATTATTCCTTCACAATAATTAAAATCAGTTATCATCACATAAACATATCCATGTATCAGAGCTTTAATACTAAGAATAATGTGTTGGAGGGGATTTTATATATTTACTTTAAATTCCAAAAGAGCCAATTCAGCAGTGATGATAATTCTCTCTGTATCTTAAACAGACAATTTCCGCCTGATGCCCATGTGCCTCCACCATCTTCACCACCATCTTCATCTTCATCATCCGAACCCTGTTTATCTCTGTTCCCAAAATGACACCTTTAAACGTTAAAGTCCTTGTGACTCTGTGCCTCCTCCCTCCCCCCCGCCCCCCCCCCCCACCGCCCGCCTCCCCTCCACCCAAATGCGTGACAGCAATGAAATCCAACAAACAAAACACATTTTCCAGTTTCACGCTGACGGGAGGACAGAGGGCCCCTACCCCGTCACCATGGAAGTGACGTATCCGCACGTCCTGCCTGAAGTTACTATCTAGGCCAACAGCCAGCGGGTAAATGCTCTCACTGCTCTTCCTTTCCTAAAAAGTGCCATTGAATTCCAAACGCAAACATTCAATTAGGGTGTGTTTGTAAGTGGCACACACGCCTCAGGGCCTGGAATGTGTGCGGACGCCTGTGTGTGTGCGAACGACTATCTCACCATACTTGTGTGTCGGTGTGTATGTGGGTGCGCTGCGGACAAAGAGGCACAGACGGACGCCCCAGGACGCCTCGGCGCGGCAGGGTCGATGACGCCATGCAGCATTAATGGGGATAAGAGGCTGGAAGAACAGAGCTAAAATGGACTCCGCAATCAATTCCCCCCCCCCCGCCCCCTCCCCCCTCTGACCTTAATTAAAATCAGATGACTTAAACCGAAACCTCAAAAACACGTAGATTTTTTTTTACGCCCAGCAACTGTCTTGGTATGTATGACGGTGGTACCAACAGATAACTCTCCAGGATTCACAGGCTCGGTGCTGTTCTGGTTTTGTTCTGGGGAAGAAAATAAAAGGAGGAGTTGTGTGATTCTGCATGAGCGACAACATGCGGGTCATGGGGGTGTGTTGCAGGGGTCTTGCATGTGGATGTGCATGTGCTTCCCGGCTTGCCTGAGAGGGGTGGAGGGGTGGAGGGGTGGGGGGGGATGTCGCTCATGCAGTTCACCTCACTGTCTCCTCAACCAAACACAACACGCCAGCCGAGCATGAAGATGATCAAACAGTGGAGCCTCCAAACCACTGACTGATGCCTGATACTGAAACTGAACAATACGACAAACACAATGATATTTTGTTTGGTATTTTCAAAGTATTTCACTGCATCCTGACAGCCTCTAAAGAATCATACCAGTGGTTTATTTTCAGTTTGAGCGCTTCTACTTCAAATCAAATATGTGTTGCATCGCTAAACGTTGCTTGCGTTTTTTAGTACTTGATCCAGATTCAAACATTATCCTCACGTTCATGGATCACACAACTCAGGCAAGTGTCAAGAGTCTATTTGATTTAACGCTAAAAACAAATGAATGGAAAGCTGTGCCTGACCTCAAATGTGAAGTAACGGTTTGTCGTACAGGAGCAGAAACTCGTGGACACACTGGTGTAGTTCTTTAAAGCATGAAGGTGGAACATGGGAATCTGTTGCATGAAATTTAAGACAAATCAAACAGTGTGGGATTGGGACCGAAACACTGTCACCAGTTGGACCATTCTGCCGAACACTGGGTTGCGTTCAGTGCCAATGTTCCCAATGAGATCTGTGATCTTTTGGCAGATACAGTATTGTGAAGGTACATTATGGTTAGGAACTAAAACGTGCAGGTGAACGCCGTGGTTGCAGGTGGGAGACAGGACACAAACTCTAGGCTTCAACATGAAAGTTACAGAAGCACCACACACCCTCCACCTCATCACATCAAGGACACACAACTTCCTAGTGGCTCTCTAAACGTTGGCACTGAACGTAAAGTGTGAGCAGCAGAATTGTGCAATATGGACGTAGTTCATTGAGATAAACAGCTGATTTTCTTTAGCAACGATAAAGGTAAAGTTGAAATTCAAACAGCAAAGTTTTCCACCAGTCGGTCACATGGGAGCTTCTACTGAACAAGTAACATGTTGCCTGTTGTGGTTCTAATTGTACTTTCTACCCCTACCCACCCACCTCCACCCCTCCCTGGGTAGGATGATCCTAATTCCCAGAACAAGCTGGAGGACCCGGTGAAGGCCTCGCCCAAGGAGGACGACTCCCTGAACATCCACAACTCTCTGACCCCCAAACACGAGAACCACAAGGTCCTGGGCGAGGAGAACTCCTCGGAGGTAAACTCACTGCAGAACAACATGATGTGAAAACAAAAAACAAAACATCCCCAGCAACCTGACAACACGACCCCACGAAAACGACAAGGTGCGCCGGCAACAGGAAGCCCCCCCCAAACCCCTCCCTGCTCTCCGTCCGTGCGCTGCCGAGTGCGCCTAACCGGTCAACCAACCAACCGACCAACCGACCAACCGATCAACCAACCAGCCAGCCATCCAACAAACCAGCCAACCAACCCAGTCTGCAACCGTCTCTGACACGGCAACACTGCCACCAAGCGGCCCGGGCCGCTGAAAAAACACTTACACCACCACCACCACCGCTGCCACTGCCCGAGTAACCCCGCCCCCCCCGCCAGCCTCACCCTGCCGCCGCCTTGCAACCCCCCCCCACACTTCCTCTTACATCCAATCACTCCCCTGTTTCGCAGCCCCGCCCCCCTTATTGCTGTCACTCTTCTCTCCTCTTATTTCTTACCTGCACACACACACACACACACACACACACACACACACACACAGACAAACACACATGCACACATACGCACATGCACATAGTGTGCATACACATACAGTGAAAAGATGAAGTCATAAACATGCTTATATGTATACACACATACACACCTTCCCCTGCCTGCATTGGTGTATTTTGTAAAAAGAAAGAAATCATACAGAAGTTTAAAACTTACGTAAAACGTCATTGTAAAAAAAAAAAAATGTTATGATAAAGCTACTGAGAGGTTTTGATGTTTGTCTGACTAATCCAGTGAGTATGTATAAATATTGGAAAAAAAATTGCTTGGATTGATTTAAAAAGAAGCAACACAATGTGTCTTGGTTTTCTTTGATGTGATTTCTAATCCTTTGATGTACTTGTTTTTTTTTTTGTACTTTTTTGGGACTTCGAACTGAGAACAAAACCAACATGATTCAGACAGTTGTTGAAATAAAACCTTTTTAACATGACCTTTGTGGATCCTGTGTTTTCCTCTGCGTTGTACCCCCCCCCCCCCCCCCCCCCCCCCCCCTCCTCTTTTATCCCCTGAACTCCGATGCTTTCTGCATGGCTTTGAACCTCTTAGATCCTTGTGGAGCAGGTGCTTGCACACAAACACCCACACAAACACTTGAGTTTGGCTCAGATTATTTTACTGTTTAATGCCAAATACTTTCACCGACATCATGATGGTAGAACACTTCACATATACTCTTGCTCTTGTATCAACATGATGATTTATCAGGCTTCTAGAACTTTTCAGCTCACGGTCTTTATTGGCAGTTGGAGGTGACTCAGTGGTCTTGGACGTGGTTCAGCTCTTATCACATGAACAGAATTCAAGACTTAGGTAACATCCATACTATTTAAGCGATAGGAGGCGGACAAATCAGCGAAGGCTACGTCGTAACCCCAAAAAACCCAGTCAGCAAACAGCTGACTACGTCATCGCTTCCAAACCTTTTCTGTTTAGGCCGGACGCATCCTTAGCAGAGTTGATGCGTTGTAAAATAAAATCATCGTAATATGGATGAGGCCTGAGGTAAAATGATAAGAACTAAACCATCTATATGACAACTAAGACGATTTGATCTGCTGATGAAGCCCAAGAAATGTGGCTGAAAGCTCTGGATTAAAGTAGGTCCTGATTTTACGAGACAGAAATTACGAGACAAGAGTAAAAAGAGGTTTAATATTTGAGTTTTCTGCACATTCTTCAGTGGGTATTTCAACATAGAAACTATAAGCTGGACGATATACATAGAAAAGTGGTAAACAGGGGCCTCCAGAGAAGTTAATGAGCTCATGCTGCATTAAGAAATCTCCATGAACTCCTGGGTTTATGAAAACAAGTCATCCAAGCAGACAAAAGTATAATAAGTGGGAATTTTGGAAGTAGGTTTTGATACATACACACATAATCATAATACATAATTCACACAGGTCGAATTAGTTTAAAAACTCTTGTATTCCATGGACGTGAGCTGCAGAGCAACAGACAGAGAAATAGATCGATGTCGGATGAGACAGACAGAAAGACGACGATGTCACTCTGAGTTCCACCGTCCTCAGAGTTGACAGTTGGTTACTGTTGGAAATAAAATGTCTTCACAACTCATAAATCATGACGACAAACACAGAGAACCAGGCTGCTGCTTCTGCATGTTTCCTGCCTCCAGAGCTGCTTCCCCTGCAAACACACACACACACACACACACACACACACACACACACACACACACACACACACACACACACACACACACACACAGACTTGCTCGTTGTAGATAACACATAAATCAAACTCACACAGGAACAAACACTAAATGAACTGAGATGAAAAACGCACCTTCTGCAGACACACACGTAGACAAATAAGTGCATGTAGAGACAGAGATAAAAAAACACACAAAACATGGCAACGTGGATGTCGAAGTTTAATTGCACACACACACAAACACACAGACACACACACACAAACCTCCCTCACATATTTCAGCTCCGCTCTATAGAACTTTTTGTTCTATTCATGATGCTGAACTGACACAAAAGGACACACAAACACACACACACACACATATGCACACTTTATACATACACAAAGCATCTGTCAGATTCCCATGCTCACTCCTACTCCCTTACACACAAACACACACATACATATTTTTATTTCCTTACTTGTGAGGCCCCTTAATAATGTAATGCATTTAATTCTTTAATTTACACACTAGAATACCAAAGGCCAAATCTAAGTCAAGTTCAAAGTCCTTATAAGCAAGTTCAAGGAAAACTAAGTATTTTATTACTATAACTATAACATTTTATTACTTTATTACTAACTAAAATACCAAGTTATTGAAGCCTTAAATCACACGTGAAGAGTCTGAAGCCAAATCTCGATGGATCTGAGACCAATTTAAGTTCAAGTCAATGAAAACGAGTCACAACGGAGTCCTGCAGCGGCCGCAGGTTCATCTTGAGTCATCTCTTGACGTCTGAAGTAATTTAGTTAAAGACAAATTCATCACTGGAGTCCACTGGAGTCCACTGGAGTCCACTCGGGTCCTTGTGGCCTTAATACCCACTCCTGTCCACTAGGATAGAGATCACAGATGTCTGCGTGGAGCCCAATATTTCCAGGTATAATCTATCGACCTATTGGAAGCAGGAACACATGGAGGGAATGTGAGACCAACGCTGACCCTAATGTTAGTGTGAATGCAAACGTGGGCATGAACTCGTCACTGGAACAACACGCAACCCTCAGTGGACATGGAGCTTTCGGTCAACCCTTAAATCTCACGCCAACAAGTCTCAGTTCATCTGAGACGAGTCTGGAGTCACTCGGCAGAAGTCAAAATCCAAGTTTTAACCCTTTTGTGTGAGTGAGGCCTCGACAGGACAAACTGTTTTCTGTTTCAGAAACACGCTCACCCTACAAATAGAGTGGTTCCCACAGGGATAGAAGTCGAACAACAGAAACACACACTCTCACCCATGTGATAAACAGCCCTGAATGCGTCTCAGAAGAGGCCGCACCTCCACCGCCGCCACCGCCACCTTTTGTCCCCTTTCTCGGGTTAAACAGCGGCATTGTGGGGGATCCTTCCCAGGATGGAGGGGGCACTGAAGGGTGGTGGGGGTGGGTGGGGGAGGGTGTGTGTGTGCCCCTCTCTTTTCTTCAAGTAAATAAAGCAGGGTCGGGTGGAGGGGGTGGGGGTGCGGGGGGGTGGGGGGGCGCGGGGGGGTGTTTCAGGCCCCAGAAAGCAGAAGAAGAAAAGAATCCAGAAAAGGAAACAGCACTTATCAAACGACAAAAACAGCATCGACGGTCATTATCACCCTCTTTCATTCCTGCTGGCCAGTCTCACACACACACACACACACACACACACACACACACACACACACACACACACACACACACACACACACATTCACACACATTCACCCACACACATACTAAAGGACAATCTCCTCCGAAGTGAAACAAGTGAAGTACCAGTGGACGCCATGGCAACAAGTGGGCATTACATTACCAGCAGAGAGAAGTGAAGCGGGGGGGGGGGATGCTGTCATCACTCTGAGAGACTGAGCCTTTATTCAGTTGTTTTATAAGAGTAGAGAAAGTTTCCTCAGCTTACAGCCTCTAAAACCGATATTAGAAGTAAAATATTCCACAAACTGTTCGTGTGACCGACGTGTGTGAAACATAACAACGTGAATTTTAGTTTGAAGGAGCAGAAACTATTTTGATCCTGCAAGTGATGACAGAAACTGACTGATCTGTTTTTATCACAACACGCTGACCCCCTGAGAGTGTTAGTGTGTGTGTGTGTGTGTGTGTGTCTGTGTGTGTGTGTGTGTGTGTGTGTGTGTGTGTGTGATCTCCTTGAGTTCTAACCCTTTTGAACATCTAATCACCACGTCCCTGCTCTCCTCTCTTTCTCACTCTCACTTATCTGCCGCCGCCGGCAATTTCATGCATCTTCAGACGCAGAGAGGGCGTCGTTGCCACGGAAACATATTCTGATGCTGCAGACTGAGCAGAACGGGTCCAAACCGCGGTGACCTCCCGGGGGTTTTATCTGCAGTCCCACACACAAACACACGGAGGTGGACGGATGGACGAGGCAGATTAAGTGACTCTCATGCAGCTTTACTGTCATCTAGTAATAAACTGTAGAATATATCGGAGCATTAAAACCGCTCGCGACTGCACTTTAGGTTCAGCCTCACGTCCTCCGATCTCATCAGACGACCCTAATCCTACAGCCAGCCAGCTGTCACTTACAGTTGTCTCATACCCCCCCACCCCCACACACACTGACCTCATCATGACGTTAGTCAGAAAAACCTCCACACTTCAACATCTTTATTATAATCAATATTTCGGTGCTAACACCCGATCAGATCTGTGAGGAACCACCAGATAAAACAAGTGTTATCGAGTGTGGCAGTAAATTTAGTTGGGGTTGTATGAATCAGAACATTTAGGTCACAGTAAGGAAGAAATTAAATATAATAAAGTTGAGTGTATTTGGAAAAACAAATAAGGAAACGTCACAAAAATGAAGAATCTAGACGTGTCAGTTTAAATTTGAGGATTTCAGGAAAATGAGTGAGAGATTCAGGCGAGGGGGTGGAGCCTGGGTAGAGGACAGGACGTTTACATTTTCAATCTTGCTTCATTAAGATTGAAAGCGTCGACCATTACCACCAAAAAGCTCTAGAATTGCGTTGTCTTTCTCGTGTTGTTGCAGCTTTACGTACAAATACAGAAGCATCTGTTAAAAAATTGTTTGAAGTATATTGAAGCCGATTGCATTTTCTTATTTCCTGTCCCATTGAATATCTTGTTGTGACCCTGATATAAAATTGGGGTCCATTAGTTAAACATGTTGCATAATCAGTCATCACATTTTAATTGCTCTTGTTTCATCCATCTTTCACCTCTGGAATACTGTCGTTTAAAGCAGTGGATGTAGAAAAAGGCATAAAACACACAAATACAACTGAGAACATGCAGTGAAATACAAAAAAACATCAAAATTATACAACACGCTTGTTAATGCACCGAGTTATTTTATAGGCAACATTATGCAGCCCAGTTCTCTGCAGCTCGAACATGAGGAGAATAAACGTCTCTCTGGGGAATCGAGTGTGTGCGGAGGCGACTGATGGTGTAAGAGAGGAAGCAGGAGAGAAGCTGTGAGACAGAGAACATGTGAAGACGAGTCAAGATTCAATCTCTCTTCTTTTTTTTCCTCTTCTCTCTGCCGTTCCAAGTTAAACCTGCTGGGACTCGGGATTCAGCCGCGGCCTGTGATTGGCTGACGATGTGGTGGAATGATGGTGTTAGGTTCCTGAAGGGGCGGCTGTGATTGGCTGACGCAGGCGCGCTCACACATAGCAATGCGTGATGGGAGGCACGCACACACGCTCCAAGTCATGCAGTCATGTGTGCAAAAAAACACACACATGACGAGGCTCGGGTGAGCACAAAATGTACGGTTGTGGATTTACATGCACAAGAAAATAGTGACACACATGTTCGCACACAAAGAAAACTGTGCACTTGATTTAGATTTAAATGCACAAGCACAGTGTGTCTCACTAAGCTGCATGAAAAGAAGAGATTGAAACCGAGAGGAAAGAACACAAGCCGAGGTGGGGGAGTGTGTGTGCATGTGTATGTGTGTGTGTGTTGTGTGTATGTTTAATGTGTGTGTTGTGTGTATTGTGTGTGTGCAGTGGTGGGGAGGGGGTGAAGTCTAAACGGATCATTCTGGCACTGTCTAGTTTACTAATGAGGCTCTGAGGAATGCTGCTGATCTTCTTTTCTGATGGAAATCTAGCGATACATTACCAAACAGCAGAGTAAGCCCCTCTACACACACACACACACACAGACACACACACACACACCCCATGTGCTGCTCTACATGTGAATGAGTGACTGGTTTGGCAGCCGAGCAGAGCGATGGCACTGACTTCAGACGAGCGAGAGTCAACTGACGAGGCCCCGTGACTAAATGAAGTCTTGGCATGTTGCTTTTTTTTTTTTTATCTTGTTGTGGTCAAAGACGCAGCGTCGTGTCTTCTTGTTTGGACGAAGCTCCTTCACCAGCTGTCAGTCAAGATAACGTGTATGGGAATGTTCTCAACCCGTCTGTTGCAGCTTTCTCTCTCGAGCCACCCTGAAGTAAAGACCTGCTGCTGCACAAAGAGCCGTTCACCTTTTTATTTAAATGTCAGTGAAGGTCGTCTCAGTGTGCAGAACCCTGAACTGGAGAATCTGTTGTCAGGATCGAAAAACATAACTTGTATCGATGAGACGCAGTTACTCTTGTTGTGTACTCTGGTTGCACTATGGGTATTTGTATGTATCTTCTGTGCACGTGTGTTTGTGTCTCTGTCGATGTACTTGTGTATTTGCACGTCAATAACCAAACTGTTCCTTCATCGAAAGGTGACCATCGACTTGGAGCTCCACCTCGCCAAGAGGACAAAGACGAAGCCCTCCGGAGGAGGACCTTTAGCCCGATATGACGTCTACCTCTACAGGGTGCCCAGATCCAAACCCACAACCTCCAACTGGCCCCACGCTACGACTGCTAACAGCCCCAGCAGAGCCAAGGACCGAGTCCTGCGATGGGAGGACGATATGTACCCTCCTTCGCCGCCTTGTTCCATCTGCAGCCCCGCCAGTACTCAGTCGCTGCCTGTGCCCACGATAGACGAGCTTCAGGGGTCCAGACCCAGGACGCTGAACTCCTACACCCCCTGACAATCCTCCTCTACACCTCATGGCTGTCATCTTGAAAATGGCTCCGTGAAAGAATGTGTTGTTGGTCTTTTGCACAAGTTCTTATTCAGGGAACAATCATTTTCTATGGAGTTTTAATTCCGTAGTTCAACGTATGTGTCTCAGGTTAAAACAAGAAGCTGGAGAATTATTATTCAGGTTCAAGTGTTTGTCTTGGATCGGGACAACGAACATGGACGGAGACTCAAACAGATGATGAGCTTTAATCTTCTAGTAGAGGAACAACCGGGAAACTTCTGTTCAGGGAAAGATGGAGAGTATTCGAAAATAAATACACAATAGTTGTTGTGTTGCAGGTTTCAAGAAAAATGTCATTGTTTATCAGAAATGAATGAAGGTATATAAGTGTATTTTTGTTGATATTCTGAGTTGGAGAAATATCTAACACTGATAAATTAAAGTTTATTTATTTGATATTTAATCCAGTGATTGATGTAATTTACAGGTAGTGATACAAAAGCATTAAAAATAAAGATCAGGTGAGTAAGAATAGAATAAAGGGAACGGACTTAGAAACAGTAATAATCAAAAAGCAGCAGATACTGATCAATACAACTAAAACTTGTATAAACTATATATAAAGATGTATATGTCGAGGAAATGTAATTTTATTGCACCGTGCTGTTTTGTGACAGTATCTTACTCATCAGCACGTCAGTGACCATAGGAATCTGACCTGTGACCTTTTGACTGGCAGCTTCTGCAGCAGCACAGACACGGGCGTATATTTATGTTATTGGTGAATCGATGCCAACAATTACAGCCGAACCAGCCGACGCTTTGCCAAACGACGAGAGCTGATCGGACGGTTCTGCGTTACTCTTCTCACATGACACAGCTCTGTGATCCTGGTGCTTCAAGACTCCCTCATGTCGGACTCAGCGGTGAAAACACAAGTTTTACATGTGCAGAATATAAACTAAAAAGAGTTTTACTGTGGTACTCGACTTTCTGAACGATGAAATCTATCAATCTATATTCTTTTAAACTCTTAACCTCTTAAAGGGCAGACAAGCAAAACAAAGACAAGCCAGCAGGTGAATAAAGTGAAGATTTTCAGGTGTTTTACAGGTGAAACCACAGAGTGTGAATAAAGATGGACGACGTGTCCCCTGCTCCCTCCCACTATCCGGAAATGAATACGTTTAATAATGAAATGTGTGACAAGAACTACCTGAAATGACAGAAAATCAACGTATACTTTGATTTGTTCTGTTTGGTCCATTCATGTCCTATTCGCTAACATGGAGGAGGAGTTTGTTGAGTATTAAATCTGCTGCTGCACAGGAAACAGTGGAGATAGAAACGTTTCAAGAATAAAATGCAGATTGGTTGCAGGTCTCCTCCTGAGGTCTTTGATGCTGAGATGTTCGGGAGCTGCACACTGCCATCTGCTGATTCAATGATCAGATGCTAATGTTTCTACCTCCCATTTTACTGCTGTGTTGTGTTACTTCACTGTTCTGACTAAGATGGACGACTTACTCGCTGCATTTGATTGATACCTGATTAAGATAAATTAGTACGCTGGATTTTTGTTTGTCTATTTTATGCAGATAAACTTTGTACTGATCTTTGAGTGTGAAAGATAAAATATAGAAGACAACAGGTGTGAATTTGAAATGGTGAACTCGACGGGTGATGATTTCCTTTCAAATGACCATGAGAGCTGCATTAAAATATGATGTATTAATATATTAATATTATTCAATTTAAATACAACAAAACAATATGACTTTATCTGTTATAATTGTTAAATTTGTGCCTCAGAAGAAATTATACACGACAGGACCAGGAATATATTAACAGGCAGATTAGCTAATAATAAAGCCTATATGATAATTAAAATTATTATTTTTAACCATTAAAGTTATTTAATAGTAAAATATATTTTTAATATTTTCAGTAATGCAAATGTACCTTAGCTGCAAGTTCAAAGCTATTTTAAAATATTCTTATATTATTCATATTCGTCTTCTTACTATTATTATAATTTTTATTATGATTATTGATTTAAATCCCCTAAATGTACCTGCTGCCAGTCACCCATTAAAACCGCACCACCAGCAGGGGGCGCTGGCTGTGAATCAACGAGGAGACACGACGAAGAAGTCACCAAAGATCGTCTATGCAGATGCTTTTCACGAACATGAGATGCTTGGTTAAGAAAAACACATGAAAACGTATAATTTCATCCTGAAATTTGAGAATAAATAAAATCCACACACGTGACTCTGGAGAACTGGTTTATATGGAGCAGTGAACGTGATGCTAACACGTGAGCTAATAGCTAGCCCGTGATCAGGAGGCTTTTTCCTCTGGCAGAAATCAGATGCAGAGTGACACCTCCTGTTATATCTACACTCTTCGTGTGTAGCATGCTGCCTGGCGTTAGCACAGCAGCTAGCCGGTTACAAAACAAAGCTAATAACGCAGAATAACCTCACGTCGCAGTTACAACAGCGGATTTACATCAAGAGCATTTGAAGTAAATCACAACAACAACTTCTTCTTCTCACATCGTGCAGCTGTGATTCCCACGTGGACGCGTTAGCTCGTGTTGTTGTTAGCAGTTAGCTTCGCCATGTACACGGAGCTGAACAGCATCCTGAACTCTGGTCCTGACAGCTTCACTCAGGTGACATCACCTTTTCACTCTGTCAGCACTGTGGCGTCATCAAGACACAACGCACTGCCCTGCGTGCTAATGCTAACGTGTGGCTTCCTGTTGTTCACTGGTGGGAACGTTAGCATCTCGGTAGCTCGCTCGTTACAAGTGTCTTTGTTTGTGTTTGTGTCCTCGCAGGGAGAATTCATCCTCCTGTCAGACAGACAGAGTGATGCCTCTTTCCTGGTCCACCACTTCCTGTCCCTCTACCTGCGAGGTGAGATGTGACCACGTGTGTGTGTGTGTGTGTGTGTGTGTGTGTGTGTGTGAGTGAGTAAACATGTGTTTCATGTGTGAGCAGCAGCTCATGTGTGTGTGTTGTGTTTCAGCTCGTTGCAAAGTGTGTTTCCTGGGCCTGGTTCAGTCCTTCAGTCACTACAATGCAGTCAGTCAGAGGCTGGTGAGTCCGACCACACCTGTCACACTGTCCATGTAAAGTTATTAAAGTATTAAATGAAGGCCTCATAATGTATAAGGTCAAAGATGAATAATTGTCATTCATCTACTTTCATCCTAAGCTCCTTTACATCACATACATGACATTTACATTACTTGACTTGGCAGACTCTCTTTTATCCAAAGCAACTTACAGCTGAGGGACATTTCTAAAGTTTTAGTACAGTAGAACTTTTAGTAAGTAACCGAGTGACTAATGTACAGAGGCAGAGAGATCTCATCGCACTGCAAATTAATAAAATAACTTCAACGTGTTGTGTCAAAAAGTCACAACACGTGCAAATACAGAATCACGCTGCAAATAGTGATACCTGTTGGCTTTGCTTGATTTAAATGATGGCAACATCTTAATGTGTGTGTGTGTATTGTGTGTTCTCAGGGTGTCAGTCTAACACAAGCGAAGGAGAAAGGTCAGCTGATATTTCTGGAGGGACTGAACGAATCATTGACTCTTTTGATTCCTCAAAAAACTGATACAGGAAGTGAGGCCATGGACTTCATCAGGTACAATACATCACAACTGGTTTTGTCAAAGTTATCATTAACCCTCTGTTTCTTTCCATTTATATATCTTGCTGTCAGTTTGTAATCACTTCACCTTCATATCAGGTTTTTGTGAAGTCAACCTAATAATTTCTTCACCTCCACGCCTCTGTAGAAACCCTGTAATAAACAACACAAGCCTTATACTTTGTTGCCTGTGTCTCATTATCTGCATTTTCTTCAGGGATCCGACAGTCGGCCTGCGGCGTTTGTACGAGTTTGTCCGGTGCAGTTTACAAAGTTCTGGCGGAGAGGAAGAAGATGAGTGGGGCCCCCCCGTTTTGCTGGTGGATGACGTCAGTGTGCTGCTGAGTCTGGGGGTCAGCGCTGGAGCCGTGTTGGACTTCAGTCACTACTGCCGAGCCACGGTCTGCTCCCAGTTACAGGTTCGATTCCTGCCCTTGAAGCGTGATTGCATCGCAGCTTTGAACCGTCCTGAATGAACTTTTGTTTAAAGCATTTTATGTGACCTATACCACTGTCAGGGAACAAGCCACGGATTCCTCACTATGATTTTAACTGTGCCTGCAGGGCAACATGGTGATGCTGGTACGCTGCAATGGGGAAGAAGAGGAGGACGGCGGAGATGACGAAGGCTCAGAACTTCTCCTGAAGGGCCTGACTCACCAGTGCAGCCTCACTCTTAATGTACGGGGTCTCCCAACCGGCTACTGTAGGGACATCCATGGGCAGGTGTGTGTTTGTGTGTGTGTATTCCCACAGTTTTTGATGGAACATAATTTTTCCAACACTGAATAGATGAACCAATTGTCCCAGTGACAAAAAGCCAGTGGAGCATTATTTGTTTATACAAATTAGAGTTAGGCTTGCCTGGTGTTAATGCCTGAGTATATGTGAATGTGAAAACCTTTCATTTAAAATGTGATTTACCCTTCAGCCCTTTGTTGTCTTGTTTACAGGTGGAGGTGTGTTGGAGGAGGAAAGAAGGTGATGGACAGAACACACAGAAGAAACTCTTCCAGTACAAGGTTCATGATAAAGGAGCCTCCTTCTTTGCTCGAGGAACATCCAGTGCTGTTCTCTAGACTTCATCCTCACGCACCTTTTGTCTCTTCAACATGTGACAACGGACTAATGTTTTCATACGACCGGACCGAACTTATGTTGGTTTGTTAGCTGCCAGAGTCGTTGGCCACATATCTACCAGCTGTGGTCCAGCTCCACAGTCAGTGACTCAGTCCAGCGGATCGACGCTGAATCGCTCAGATGTTTTATTTGTCAGTCATTTCAAATTAAAGACATGAAAACAAAATGTCAGCTCAGTCTGATGAACAGGTTCTTCTGCAGACTTCACACTCATACAAGTCATTTGCTCAGATCAGTCAGGTTTACTGTGGTTTCTACAAGTGACGACTGTAGACTGATGTTTGTATGTCCTGCCATCGTGGTGAATAGTGTGTGGAACGTATGTTCCACAATAACTTAAGTACAATAAATATAAAATGAGTACTGGATATGTGGTATGTAAAGACGTTCATATAAAAACACAAACAGATTCTGTAACTCAAGAACAATCTGGAGCCAATGACCTGATTAGAGTTTGGCCTACATTGATGTTTACATTTGCATATTAATGAGTTAAGAATTAGGTCATGGTGTGACATAAAGCAATCTGTTAAGGTTAATTAAATTAACAAGAGTAATTGTAACACTACAAGATGTTCACACAACATAAATCTAATAAAACTGTTGATTCGAGATTCAAGATGTTTATTTTCACCATGGTTATAAAAGTTTAAACTACAAGTAAGATTGTGTGAAAAACAGAGAAGCTCCATCATAGCAAACAAAGTAAGTAATAAACAACAGAATGATAATTAAAGATAGCATTAATAAAATATAAAATGTGCATTTAAAAAATAAATATACAGCTAGAAAGTGTTATGCCCCTGGATATGATAGGATTTATTCCTTCAGAGACGGACAATGCCCAAAATTACAGAACTAAGTAGAGCAAATACATCATCCGAGTCCAAACAATCCCACAGACAATTGTCTAGTGCTTATATTGGAATATAAAAGAAAACAGGAAGAGATTTAATGAGTTCTTCACAGTTTTATATGTTAAAGACGTATATAATAACTTCACAAAGCATAGAACTACAGCTCAATTAATCCCTTTTCTGGTCCCCTGGAAACATTTTTGTTGTAGTTTTTGCTATTCGCAGCTTGTTTCTGTAGTTGCACGTGTTGTGTTGCATGTGACATCAAATTGATGAACTTATTTTCTTAATTTTTAAGTGTAGTATTTTCTATTTGCATGTGTTTTCTTCACGTTGGTCTCTCCCGGCCTCCGTAGTAAATAAGGAAGCTCTTCGTCCACACGTTTCCCTGTGCGGTGACCCTGGTGTAGGTGTAACCACAGTTCCCGCCTCTAGAGGTCGCTGCGCCCCTCGCTCCGCTCCCCGCGGGGGGTCAGAGGTCGGAGGTCAGAGGTCCCCGAGGAACCTGACAACCAGGAGGACCGCTGCACCTTCACGTTAGCATCGGGTCTAGCCTCGATAGCCTCTGGACGCCCCCCCCCCCCTCCCCCCTGCACAGAAGGGAAATAACACAGCGGGGTTTTCGTCTCTTTCCTCCGGAGGACGACAGCAGCTACACCCGAGGATCCGTGAAGTTAGTCCAGGCAAGTGAGTGGGCTAACCCCCCCCCCGTTAGCATTAGCTGCTAGGTGGAAGCATGTGGGTTGTTTAATGGTGTTAGCGACAGAAGCGGTTTGATCTCCTGCACTCACGCACGCACACACACACACACACAAACACACAAACATTGCGTTGGTTTCTATAAAACCAGGTGAGATCCCCGCACATGTGGGAATTAGCTTCACGTGCTAACGCTGCCTCTGCGCGTAGCTAGCTAACTTTAGCGTTGGTTTTTTTTCCCCATATGCGGCTGCGTCGTTAGCTTTAGCTTCTTCTCCCACTTTCTCCGTGTCCGGCTGGTTATTCCAGATGTTTGCCAACACCAGCCCCTCGTGTCACGTGCGGCTCGTTCTCTGTTTACTCCAAGTTGTTTGTGTCAGTTTGTTTAAAAACACACACACACATTTCCACTGGGAGCTCTCGAGCTAACGCAGCTAGCATCGTTAGCCTCCAGCCTGGTGCCATCATAAGTTGTCAGGACGAAGTGCAGCCATTCGGAGAAACGTCAGACTCCTGCGGGTGTGTGTGTTTATTAATCTCTTTATTAACATTTAATGTTCGTACATTGTTGTCTCTTGGTTTTTTTTAAAAGCTGTGGTTGTCGAGGACTGATGATGCAAGAGTCGCTCAGGGAAAGTTAGCTCACAACAACCACAGGAAATTCTCCTGATCTGAAGTGTTTACATGGATTTTAATGGATTCTATGAATGAGTTTCTTATTCCTACTGACATGTTATATGATATCTATGTATACATAAGTGAGTTTTGTGTGCTACAGTCCTGCAGGATACTTGTAGCTAACGTTAGCTAGCTGTCAGTTAGCCTGCAGGTTGATATGTGACAGTTCCTGAGAAGGAAGCTTCACTTGCTGAAACACACGAGAAACACTCTCACTTATCTGAAGCACGTGTAAGAAGAATGAACGTGTGAGGAACCAGGTGATGGATTTGATGCAGCTCAGTGGTTTTTTGCCTCTTTTCTCGTGTTTTGTTGAGGTGCTGGAGAAATGTTTTTGGGGCTTGAAAGAAGAGACTCTCTGCTGATGGCACATTCATTCAGCTAAAACTACATATTATTGATTTGGCCCCTGGTTGGGAGCTGCTGTGCTGGTTGGTGCCTGATGTTGCCACAGGGTTGCATCATTAGCTCCGCCAGTCCTGTGTGTACTCACTGTCTTATGCCAATTTCACCAATGCTCTAGATTGAAAAAGACGCCTTTTCTAGTCGTACGCAGTTAAAAACAAGTGCACGATAATCTGCGTGTATAAATAATCTGCCAGGAAACAGACTGCTTGATACACATTGCCTCTTATTGCAGTGTGGTTACTGATTGACAGGACATTTCCCTCGGTGGTTGTAAAAAGGCTGCGTTGCAATAATCTGCTCATCCACATCAAGCTTCCCTGTGTATTTACAACAGGACTAATGGGCCCCACAGATCAGAGGAGCATGCTTCCACATTATGCAACAGTGTCGGAGCAGGCGTGCTACGGAGAGTAGATGTTGCCTAAAAAGCTCCCTGGAATGTTTGTGAATGTGTTGTAAAGTTTTTTAGCTTTTTTGCTGAAACAAATCCTGCCTAGCTGCACTGTTGCTGTAAATGTGTCGCTTGATACGGAGAGTTGCTTATTATGCCCATGGATTCTTTTAACCCTGGAGATGCCTTCAAGCTGGGCATTTTAGGGAGTGTGGAAAAGAGGTAAGCTGCTGTTTCATAACCTCTCATTTGAGTCTTGTCAGTGTCTGTGTGACTCTCAATGGTCTCAGTTTTAAAGAAGCTTCATTGGCATGTGGCCTTTTATTAATCTACCTTAATCTGCAAGTCACCCAATTAAGCTGCAGAGCCCCTCAATGACCCCCCTAACTGAATTAGCTCCTGCAATGTGAAACGCTGTGTCTGTCATGTCCGTAGCTGTGTTTTTGTGCTGGCTCCTCGTGCCGGGGGCATATAGACTGCTCTTTGTTAGACTATTCGTTGCCTAGCGCAGATGCAAATGCATAGGGCTCTTGAACTGAGGCATTTTCCCATGTTTTTGTTAGAGACATTTATTTGAGTTTAAGCAGAATTGTTATTTTCATTTGCTCAGCCGTAGCGGATGGTTTAATCCAGCCAACACCATCCGGTCAGACAGAATAGGATTTTCAAACTATCTCTGGTCATCTGCCAAAGTCACTGAAGAGAACACAAACTCACCAGCTCGAAACAACAGTGAACCAGCACGTTGCCTGTGGCTGCTGTGGATTTCCAGCCCTGGTTGTGAATTTCTTGTGAATTTCTTGTTTCAAACTTATTAGTTTTTTAACATGTGAATGTCTCTGCGTGCTGTAATGTTCGTGATAGCCCGCCTGAAGGCTGTGTCCACAGGAGAGGGGAAGCCGTGGGGCGGGGGGTGGCCATAGGCCCTGAGCCCTGCTCGTTGAGTTTCCAATCGGCTAAATCCCGGATTAGTTCACTGACGGAGATGCAGCTGAGCCTTTGCCAAATCAAGCCTGGCTGCTGCGTAACCCACAGCATGCAGTGAGCAGGGCAGACAGCTGAGAGATGGAGGCATTCATTGAAAGTTGTCCCTGGAAAAATATCGAGCGGGAGCAGAACCTGGAGACTCGGCTTTCCGCAAGAAACACAGAGCAGAGAGGCTTTACTTCAAAGCCGTCTTTGGACCTTTGCAGAACCCATTGTGCAAGCCTGCCAGGACGTTGCTGTGTTTACTGTATAGTGTATTTATAACAGCAGATCAAGAGACTCCAGAGGCAAATTCCTCCCAGGGAATGTTTCCGTGGCTCCCGGGGGGACAAACCGAGCAGCCACACACTCTGCCTGAAACCCGAAGGAATCACTATGTTAACCACAGGGCTCCGCTTAAGCTCACAACACCTGGATATAAACGGCTGCGAGCCAGAGAGATAACCTGGTCCCCCATCAACAGGTACGGACTCAGAACAGAGCGAGGCTTCTTTGATTTGTACGGTGCGGGAGCGGCTGATAGTACAGAGCGTTATCGTTGTGTTTTGGCACGGTAACTAATAACATGGTGCTGCTCGTGGACGTGTGAAACGCTGAGTCAGGGGAGTCGGTCCGGTTCAGCAGAATGAGACACTGTCCAGCTGCCGTAGCTTTGCCCTGGCGGAGAATTAAATAGTGTTATAGAGCGGTGTGTGTAACAGCAAACACTGATAGGCTGTGTTGAACCAGTCTGCTGAGTAAACAGTGAGATAAGAGCCGAGATTGAGCAGAGAAGTCAAACAGCAGATTGAGTCGGGAGCTTGAAGGGAGTTGTGCCACCCACAAGGCAAAGATTTCACACATTTCTTCCTCTTGTGTCGACATTGAATTAGAGTTCAGGACGCAGGCGAGCACAGAGTCACGATGGGGCTGTGTGGCCAGTTGACAGTTTTCAGTGGTGGTGTGAACATTGTGTGTTATCATTTACAGATGATTAAAAGAACGGAATGTATTAATTTCAAGCATTAAAACTAAAACAGTAATTTAAGTTTTTGTTTGACATAATTGAGATTTGTTTTCGTAATATTATTCAAAACCAGAGAAATATCTCAAAATTATGACACTGATTACTTCTTAAATGAAGAGAAGAAAAAAACAACTATTCACTAATTTTTCAAACAAAATGCCCAAAACGTGAATATTTTAGACTTTTCTATATCGTAAATGATAGCTAACTGAAAATCTTCAGGTTTTTAGACTCATGTCAGATATAATCTGGTAATATATTGTAATATATTGACCAGGAGTGGTCAGCCGGACCAGTGGACAAGTGGCTTACAGTCCCATCACATATTGTCACTACCACCCTAAGAGCAGACCTGATACTCTGGTCCAACACCCTGCACGTTGTCTACTTTGTAGAATCGACAGGACCCTGGGAGGATGCAGTGGATGAAGCGAATGAGAGGAAAAGGCTGCGGTATGCAGACGTGGCATTTGAGGAAGAACAACATGGCTGGAAAGCAATAGTCTGCCCCTGTGGAGGTTGGCTGCAGGGGTCTCATTGCAACATCCACCATCGGATCCAATGGCTCTGGATCAGGAGGAAAGATCCCGACATGGGCCCCAAGATGATAGGGACATGCACCCAGGTCTGATCAACCTGTGGATAAGATAAACCAATAATGATTAATAGTTAGTTACTGCCTTAATATGGATGTCAGACATAGTATCTAGTATAAATATCCAGTTTCCGGCCCTTTCTGCATCTTTAATGAGGAAACGATGCTCCTGTCTGAATGGAGGTGGAGTTTACCTGCTGCTCGGAGCCAAGACACTTTTCTCAGGGAACCTGGTGGCGGTTCCCCCCCCCCCCCCCCCCCCCCCCCCCTCAGGTGTGATCAACGAGACTTGTACACATGTCTAGCTGCCCAGTCGGACTTGCATGTTTTTGCACGTGTCCACACCTCTCTGGCTGCTGAATGAGCCGCGTGTTCGAGCGCTGTCGACCATGTGACCCCTACGAACTCGTCTGAAGGATAAAACACACCGTGCCTGTAGTCGGCAGCATGTGCGCCGTATGTAACCAATTAGGTGTCCAGGACAGAGCAGCCCCCAGAAGAACCAACCTGTGTGTGCAAGTGTGTGTGTCTATTTGTGAATGTGTAGTAGTGTTGAACCATACAACATGAGCCCTGTTGAGATGCAACAATGATGCACATTATATTTATAAAAAAATGATTTATATCTTAGATTTACTGTAGACGACACTTATGAAAAGCGTAAATGTTCATCATTGGGTACAAGCTCTACATCAGCATACACACATCGATTGGAATGTCAGTGTGAACATTGGACTGTGTACATCTCTGGCTCAGAGGTGCAGAAGGGCATTTTCCTGCTACTTTGGAAACACACTTCATTTAGTGTCACAAGTTGTAGTCGATGCACATATCTGACTTTTCGGTCCCTATCGGGTATCTGCCGATACTGAACACTTATCCGATACCAGTGAGGAATTTATAAGCTGTGTGGAGACTTGGTTCATTCCTTTATGTCTCAGGCAACATCAGGCTTGACTTAAATAGTTCTTACTTTGTAAAACAAAAATGTAATAGAAATAAATGCATGTGCTTAATTTACTGACTTGTTATTTATTTGTAAAATAATAAATAATCAGAATCAACAATCAATCAATTTGAGAACCCTCTGGGTTATTTTATAGATCAGACCTGATACCCAATCAGCTATTAGCAGAATAAGAATGAAGATTGTAATTGAAGAACTGTTTTCTGGTCGCAGCTTCTCAAAAGTAAGATTTTTGCTTTTGTCTGATTGAATAGTTTTACTCTTCGCACCTTGGACTGTGGAATTAGATTTTCCAAAGAGACACGTCTCATAGTGTCTGGTCCTGTTGAGCATGTGTTCAACAACCCCCCCCCCCCCATCTCCACCAACCCCCACGTTGGTGGAGGTGGTGGTATTAGTCGCAGTGAAATTGTCCATTATTTTCACGAGGTGACGTCTGTAAATTGCTTGTCTTGTCAAACCAGCAGTTTAATTTTATGTTCACCTCTAAATTCTGTTGGTGATCTATAAATACTTCTTTATTTATTTGTCTTTATATACTGATAAATGTGACAGACATTTTTATATACTAACAATTTACTGCCTCATTTAAATGTGACATGGTTAATCGATGAAGTTTCCATTGAAACTTCTCTGTGAATTATGCCAACTCTCTTGATTCCCTCTTTTAAGTGACGTTCGGTAAAGAGATCTGTTAAAATGATTTCCTCGCTCGCTCCTGCAGGTCCCTGGATGCCCCGCGGCGCTCTGTCCTCCGCCGCCCGGTGCGTTCCAATGGCCGGGAGTTGACCCCGCCCACCAGGATGACGCTGCGCGAGCAGCTGAGGCAGAAGATCTCGGCGGCCTTCTACCGCCACGGGCTGCTGTGTGCCTCCTACCCAGTACCCATCATCCTCTTCACCTCGGCCAGCATCCTCACCTGCTGGTAGGTCACCTGTCTACAAACATACAGCTCTACAGGGGGTGCAAAAAACTATTATTATATTATTATAGACACAATCAAATGTCCAGATAGTACAGAATGGGGACTTTGGATTTCGGACTGATTTGTCAGAAAGATGCTGGTTCAACTCAGTGGTCATTCTTCAGGACTTGGATTGTCGTGATTTAAAGGAAAACCTCACTTTACCAAACAGGTTACGTCATATTCTTCATATTTTTATTTAATAGATTGAATTGAATCAGAAATCCTTATTATCGGCATTAGTCCCCAAAAGTCTAACTCGCACATCGTCCTTAACTACAGCTCTAGAGCCGGCCATATTTGAAACTAAAAACTTGTGCAGACACTTGTTTGAACTGACCATCTGCGCACACATAGTAACTCCCCCCCCCCGCCGACACAACGCCACAAGCACTCACTTAACAAACACACACACACACGCATCTACTCTTACTAAACCACCGGTCAAGAGAAAAGAACACAGGTCAGGGAGTTGGCCTGGTTTCATCAGTGAAGACATTGTTAAAACAATCGCAGCGATCTGAAACACACAAACATGCACCTGCTGCGTGCTGTGCTTCCAGCACCTTACAGCAGGGGTGCCTGAACAAATGGACCACTGGCCGCCACCCGGGGCGAAGTGAAAGAAAAGAGCTGGACGACGGGGATGTTTAAGGCCGGACTAGAGCGAAGGGCTGTGAGAAAATGGCCCTGTGAGAATGGGAGGCCTGTCTCTCCATCTGCTTGTCAGGAGGGGGGCTGGCTCCACACAAAAGAGGCCTTTGTGGAGGTACAGTGACCTTGGAGAGAGGGAGAGGGTGGGGGGTGGGGGGGGAGGAGGAGGAGGGAGAAAACAGAGGGAGAGAGAGAATTTTCTGGGAGTTAACTGACAAGCAAGTTTTCACAAAGGAAGATAAGTGAAATTCACGCGAGCACGAAATGACAACACGTCGTCTCGGCGAGAAGTTAATCAGCTACCCAGTGATTTTGTAAACGTTTTTCAAGACACACGGAAAAATAGTTCTATAATTAAAAACAAGGATTTGATCCCAATCTTCAGAAATGTTTTTTGAAACAAATCAATTTTCTTTAACTAAATTACTCCACTGCTGTTCCTCAGCTGGAAGCTTCTGTGACTGCACATTAGAAAAGTGGAAAACGGCATTTACAACATGTTGAGTTTATTTGCGGTGGAGGATTGCGCCATGTGTCACCGATGTGCTTGCACAGACTCATGCAGTTAACTGTCAGAGTGAAAGCCAGGCTATTGTCTGTAGCTACGATTTACAGATGTCCCCTAAACGCCTCACACGCAGTTTATCAGCAGATGCTACAATTTACAGAGCTGCCCCAAATGGAGCCTGTTAGTGGTAAATGCTGCATAATAATGTCATTATTCTTAAATGTATTATGAATTCATGGACTGTACGTAAAGATTGACGACATGACAGCTCCGCAAAAGTGTGTTGCTCGCTCCTTGGTGATTGGTCACTTCCTGCCTCTGCCTGCTGCCCCCGGCTGCTCCGCCTCTCGCCTGAATAATACGGAGGACTTGTCGCTGTTGTGAACGCGTCTGTGCAGAAAACCTCCCGCTGTGTTGTGCATGTGTGACACAGCCGACAACCTTGTTGCTGGTCTAATTCAATGGGTCAATGTGGCGCCAGTTTAGGTCGGCTCATTCCCGAGGTCCTGTTAAAGGATTTGATCAGGCTTTCGACAATTAATGGAAGTCAATGCAATAAGGACAGTTGCGTAAACCTGTGTGTTTGTGATGTAATCCTCTGGTGTCAAAGTGAGTCTTATGTGACGACACCACAGTGTTTGCTTGCAGTTGCAACCCAAGTAAAAGCTGTTTCTTAAGAACGGCTTGCTTCAAACTCTGAGCCAGTTCCAAGTCATCGACCGTGTGGCACACCCTGCGTGGTCACTGCCTCTGGACCACCTGACTGACTCCATTCAGATGAATGAGGAGGCTTTGTGAATGTGTTTTTCACGCAGGGCTCAGGTCAGTGTGAACACAGCCGTAGATTTAGACAGGGAACTGGTTGAGTGCGCTCTGGCTGTGACTTGTCCCGACGACAGCCCTGCGGCCAACTTTTCTTCAGGTGCTCTGTTCTGACTCGACCGCCGACTGTCAGTCTGACATGCAAGGCTATAGTACGCAGAGAAAGAAACAGAAGCATGTTCAAAATGAACTTGCTACCAACACGCACACGCACACGTTTCTTGGGAAACAAGAAATTGACTTGTTTTGTACAGATCCAATCTATTACAGGAAAAAGGGGAGTGGGTTTTTCCAGGTAGCTCTGAAATTACACACACACACACACACACGACTGAAGCACAACCCCTCTAACTGAAGCTCTCTGTTTACAACTTCAGATTTTTTAATACTTATATTTAGTTCTGTATTTCATGATGAGATGAGGTTTTGGCTGCTCGACAGTCTGAGGAGAAAAGCCTGTGAGGAGTATTAGTCTTTACCTGCACTTGTTTAGGCTAGAACATTACTACACTGATGTGAATTGTTGTATGAAGGTTAAGTCATTCTCATACTTGTGTTTTATTTACCCTTTAACCCCCCCCCCCCCCCCCCCTCTCTCTCTCTTAGCTATCCGTTATTGAGGCTTCCCCTGCCTGGGACGGGTCCTGTGGAGTTCACCACAGGGGTGCGAGACTACAGCGTCCCTTCCCATGAGCCTCAGGGAGACCTCGGGGAACGACCCGACTGGGTACGACAAGAGAAAACGCACACACAGATATCTATACATCTCAGTATGTTCAGTGCCATCATCCTTACCCCTTTAAATGTATTAATGCGTTAACTAATCTCAAACCTGAATCCGAACAAAATGATGCATTTTGAGAAAAGCAAACTAGTTCTCAGTTGCACACAGTCTCACCACAAAGATGGAGGCTCGTACACAATGACAGCAGATGGCAAACACAAAGGAGCGACTCATTTCATTGTCGGCAGTAGTGTTAAGTTACTGCCTCCGAGGCGGTGGGACAGGAGACGTCACAGAACACTTCCACTGCCATTAGTTCTGGTGTCGAATCAGGAAACTGACCCTTTACCTGTTAATGTGGCTGCTTCAGTAGATTAAATGTGCTTGTGCGTCCATGTGCTGCAGTACCGGGGTCCGCCGGTCGCCTACATCCAGCAGGTGCTGGTGAAGGCAGCGGTGTCTCCGTGGGACAGCAGCCTGGTGCCGGTGGACATGTTTCGGTCGCCCCTGGGTCGAGTCTTTACCCTGCTGGAGGAGATCCGTAACCACGTCCACACTGACAGGTAAACAGACACGCACACTGGTAGATGACCAGTGGAAGAAGTGCTGAGCCCAACAATATGACAAGGGAAAATATCACAAGTCCTGCATTAAAATCATACCTACTTAATTTAAAGTAAAGTAATTTTATTAGCAAAATTCAATAAAAATATTCACAGTACATCTGAAAATGCAAAGTGGCACCAATCAGAATCTTATGTTTTATTTTTTCGGATATTAATTTAGTATAATGTGTTAAAATGATGTTTCATTCATGAAATCCAGAGGTGCAAACTATCACAACATGAAAATGTACCTGAAGTATTTGAAATACAAATTGTACTTTAAAACACTGAGTAAATCTAATAAGTTACTTTCCACCACAAATCAGATACGTAAAATTATGCATCATGAACAAGAGACATAAAATACCAAACAATAAGTGAGTAAACATGCTTATCAGAATTTCTCTAAGCTAAAGGTGACTTCATCAAAATCATTACTGAAACATTCATCAAAGCAGTTCTGGTTTAATTTGACTATTGATTAATTACCTGTAGTCGTAGTAAAGACAGACTCAACACTTAGACTTCATCTCTCCTCTCTTAAATACTATTACTTTGTCTGTCTCCAACACGAAGCAGTTTAAAAACAGAAAAACATCCACGACCTTGAGTTATGAAGAAAAACAAAACTGGACTTTTAGTGAGCATTGATCTGTGGTGAACGATGAGCTCCTGGACTTTGTGGTGCTCTGTTTGACAGCTGCACTGTACCAGTGATAGCAGAGCTGATTGTAGACACTTTGTTGTTTTGCTGGAAAACAGAGAGAGTAGAGACCCTAATGAAGGTCGTTCAATTCTAAAACAACTCTAAAAAACGTACTGCCATTGTCTAATTAACTTATGCCGTACTGATTGATAATTAATAGATTAATGTTGTGTCCTGCTCAGATAATAACTTGAGGAGCTAACTCCCTCTTTCCTCTCACCTCCTCTGTCTTCTCCCTGTCTCTCCTCCGTCAGCTCTGGGGTTCGCAGTCTGGAGGCGTTGTGTCTCCAGGTGACCGACCTGTTTCCAGGGTTACGACGGATGCAGTCGGTGCTTCCAGAACACGGCTGCCTGCTCGTCTCCCCCGGCAACTACTGGCAGAACCAGCGGGAGCTGTTCGACTCGGACCCCGACCTCCTCAAGACCATCCAGAAACACGAACCCAAAGGCCTGCACACCTCGGCCACGCTGCGAGGTAGGTAGGGGTGGGGAGGACCAGGCAGACAGGAAGGCAGACAGGAAGGCAGACAGGCAGACAGGAAGGCAGACAGGCAGGCAGGCAGACAGACAGACAGGCAGACAGACAGACAGGCAGACAGACAGGCAGACAGGCAGACAGGCAGACAGGCAGGAAGGCAGACAGGAAGGCAGACAGGCAGACAGGCAGGCAGACAGGAAGGCAGACAGGAAGGCAGACAGGAAGGCAGACAGGCAGGCAGACAGGCAGACAGGCAGGCAGACAGGCCTCCTCTGTGCGATTGGACAAACTGAAGCGTTTCTTTTCCTTGGATAAGATGTTTCTTTCATTTCCTTAAATGCGCCAAAAGGCAGAGTTCATGTGAATCAATGGCTTGTCAGATGCTCCTGTGTGCTGCTGACAGACTCACGCTTTGAGCCACAACTTTCTCTTAACGTGTTGATTATGAAATATATCAGAATGATGAATCTATTTGAACTCCTGACACATTGCTGAGAAATGTCATCCGTGGGAAGATTTTATCGGACAAAGAATTCATTGTCATCAAGCTGTTTCTCAAGGTTTTAAAACCACAACCTTCAACGTTTACTTTACTTTACCAGAATTAATGAACTAAGTCATTTTCATGGTGTGGCACCATTTTTTATTTCTTGACATTGTGATACCTCCAGTTTAGTTTGCTTCCTGTCTTGTGCCATAAGATTTCCAAACAAATCCAGCCTGAAGGTATTTTATCTTCTAGTAGAAGCAGCAACTGACAAATGCAGTCTTCTGAATTGTCAGTGATGATAATGGTGTCTCCCTTTATATAATGGTCGATATGGTTTGTTTGGTCCTTTTATTGTCTTGACTGCCTTGTTGGAAGCAGTTTATCATTCAACAGGAGTAATCGTGGGGAGGTGGTGAGTGGTGAGATTAGCTGTATCGGCAAACTAAGAGGGTTTTTATTCTGACGGAGAACAAGCCGTTTCATTCCTTGGGAACTTATTGAATTCTCTTAAAACTTTACCCACTGACACAGTGAACCAAATCACCCCCAAAGCCCGCTCAGCATTCTGCCTCAGACTCCGGCTCAAGTGATTTAGAGGTGGCGAGATTATTGTGGAGCCGGAGTCAGGGGACGGCTTGGCTGCCAGATGCAGTCGCACTGATACTCTTGTTCACACTGAGCTGATGTAGGGTCAGTCACACTGGCATGGGAAAGCTGGAGAGGAATATCCCAGCAGCCCCGGCGAGGCACAAGGGTACTCGCCTACCCAGTATGGATTATATTAAGATTAAAAAAGGGAGACGACATTTACCTGTGATCGTATACATTGCAGTTAATTTATTATTCTTGCACGAGCTGCTCTCCTGCCTAACATGTTATCTAACATCTGACAACAGCAGCTCAGTGTGATATCAGCACCGAGATCTCAGAGCTTTCTCAAATAACAGTGGTCAGCTGGTCAGTAGAGGACATAGCTCATCCAAGGCCCAACACTCATTGTTGGTCTTTACACCGATGTGCCGCAATGTGGTTGTTTTTAATAATTGTTAATTTTGTGTGTGTGTTTGTCACAGATCTGCTGTTCGGCGTCCCTGGAAAGTACACGGGGGTCAGTCATTACAACAGGAAGAGGGTGGTGACGTACACGATCACCGTGGTGCTGTCCAGCTACGATGCAAGGTGAGTAACGTGGGCAATAAATAATAATGTTTAATGTACGAAATAAGTCAAGTTTCAATTGAATTTTGAGAGAAAGAAGGAAAATGTCAGTATTAGCTTTAATTTCTTTACTTTCACTTTTTTTTACAGTTAACTCTGCTGTGACAAATGTGTTGGGTTGTAATTACGTTTCTTTTCGGGTCGTTCCCAGAGTTCTTCTGTGTCACATGAAGGATAAATGAATCTTGCTCTTTTAAAATACCTCTAAATGGTTTGTTCTTCTCTAGTTGTCGCATGCTGCGTTCATTAGAGCTGTGATGTGTCCTAACTGCGATCCGTGTATTTAAAGACACCATCGATTTCAAGACATTTTGGCTTTTTTAGCCTCTTCACGTAAAGATGCTGGTTTGTTTGACTTCACTTTTTGCCAGTTGAACAAAAGCTGTTATCTATGTTTGACATGCAGAAATTGAAGGTAATTTGGTTTGAACCTCTCGTATAAACAATCCAGTGGCCTGAGACGGAGACTGGTAATGGACTCCATCCTGCCACAGTACTTTCTTACAGTCATGTATACAAATAGGGAATTAGTGGGCCGCCTCTGTCTTGCTGCTGTGGATGTCGATGCTGATCCTGAGCTCTGTGTGCGTGCAGGTTCCTGGGCAGCCTGCGGGCGCGTCTGAAGCAACTCCACCCGTCGGCCAACTGCAGCCTGAGAGACGACCACATGGTTCACGTGCACTTCAAGGAGGAGATCGGGATCGCGGAGCTCATCCCCCTCGTCACCACATACATCATCCTTTTTGCCTACATCTACTTCTCCACACGTGAGTCCACCTCCTCTCTCTCTGTCTCTGGCTCGTGTATCTTGTTCCTCCGTGACTTCTTTCCTCACTTACCTTCGTGCCTTGGTCACACAACCCACATCGCTTAATCTGCGGAAGGTGCCAAAGATCCAGGCTTATGCCGATTGCGCCTTTTTCTGTCCACGTGTGTTCGTGTGCCAAGGCTGTTCCTGTCTGGTGCAGGGATAATCCCCACACAGGAACATTGTACACCGCTGCAGGAATGCACCCAGCTAACACCTCAGATACTTGCCAGCACAAACATTAGTTCAGGCAACAAACGCACACAAAAACACATATTGTTATTCACGCTCAAGCTGATTAGTTAATTCACGTTTGGCACATTGTTAAAGACGTTTGTTCCTCGAACTGGTATTTGCAAAAGTACCGAAAAATTGCTTGTAACTGCAGTTTTTTTTCTTGTTGAAAAGTTGAATAGTCCTAATGTCTCGGTTGGATGTAAACTTATAGCTTCCTGCTCCTAACACTTCTCTTTGGTCCCTGCAGGTAAGATTGACATGGTGAAGTCGAAGTGGGGCCTGGCTCTGGCTGCTGTGGTCACCGTGCTCAGCTCCCTGCTAATGTCAGTGGGACTGTGCACGCTGTTTGGACTGACACCGACGCTTAATGGAGGGTAAGAATCCCGTCTGTGCAAACTATCACTATACCTCACTATAGTTCCAGTAGTGAATCTCCCCAACACAACACCTGCGACACACATACAATTGTAGCTGTGCCGTCTGCGTGTAGGTGCCCTGCAGCAGAGGAGATCAGAGAAAGACTGAACATATATCATTTTCTTTGTCCGTTGCTTTACATTTTTTTGTGGTTGTAAATAAAACCCTTGGTTCTAACACTTCAGTGAACAGACGCTCACTGAGAGACAGAGTTCTGTGGGTGAACAGCTGTTTCTGTGATGCTGTGACTCAGCACTTAGTGCAGAAAGAATAATAACTTAACCCTGAAGCAATACTCACCATGTTAGAGCATGAACCAGAAAATACATCAGCACAGAAATAATGATTTAAGAGCTGCTAATTGATTTACATGATGATATCAGTATTTCATTTTTTACCTCTGCCAAGGAGGTTATCTTTCTGTTTTGTTCGTCTGTTTGTCAGCTGGATTATTTAACAACTACTGGACGGATTACCATGAAACTGATCCTGGAAGTTTTTTTTACTTTCTCTGAAGCGTTTCCTATAAGATTAATATAATCTACAGATTACCTAGTGAAAGGTGCACAGATGGAAAAAGTGAAATATTTGTTCTTTGGTGCGTGAGAGCGAGATCTGCATTGATGCCTGTAGCGGAAATTTATCTTGAGATTTGAAATAATGAGTTTCTCAGACCGGAGTTGTCTCGGAGTTTTAATTATTAGCTCTGCAGAGCATCACTGCTGCAGAAAGAGGAATCAACCCCAGCACCCAGTTGCACAGATAAAGGTCAATAGGAGGTGAAATTACCAAGTAAGGGCATGAACTTTGAGGTTGCATCCGCTAAGTGCACAGAAAACAGTCAAAACAGTAGTAAGACATTGATCAGTGGAAGTTTCCATTACGTGCCTCGTGTGGGTTCTTTCACACCTGCAGCTGAAACTCAGGTCTGACTGTCTGCATAGATTCTAACTTCTATATGGACGAGCGAGCTGCACACAGCTATACAGTGCAACAACAGAGCAAAACACCAAGTTGGAGATCACTGATGTTATTATGAGAAGTGCAAATTCATCACGACCAGTTTATCTTATTATTGTCATTTTTTTTATGGGAAATCACAGAGAAATGATTAAATTCAGCTTCTGTGTCTCAGTTGGAGCGATTTCTGCAGCTAATCTATTTTTCTCTGTAACAGACAAAGAAAAGTGTCCTGTTAATATTTACTGGCCCAACAGGCCGTTATTGTTTCATCATTATCTCTTATCGGTTTCACAGAAAGACAAGGACAGGTCCAACAAGATACACTAACAGTTACACACACACACCAGTTTAGTGACTTCCCATTTCTTCTGCATTGATTTAAAGGGATTTCCCTTAATGTTTACAACGACTTGGCAAGAAGAGACGAGAATTGAGGGGGCGTGGAGGTGGATGGGGCTACACGAGGGGGCGGGGATAAAGTGATACTGACATTTAATTGTCGTCCAATCATTTGAGGATTATTAGAAAGCAGACAGCGTGGCGTGATAACGGCGCACCGCTGTCCAACCACTGACCGAGGTCTACGCAGGTCGGCGGTGGGCCGTGCTTGTACTTCGTGTGTTTGCAAAAAAAAGAAAACAGACATCAAGGTCAACGGACACACGCAAACTTCTCATTCTGCCGACTCACGGTTTACTCCACACACACGGGGCTGCTCAGATAATGTTATTCTGTGTTTGTTATGAGCCGTGTGCGACTGAGTGCGTCTGATGTAATGTGCCGAGCTGCTCACTCCCCTGTGACCCAGTTCTACACTTACTTCTGTGGCCTAAGCTTATCACTACTCTCTAACTAATCTCTCTTCACTTTATCGACGCGGACATTCCCGGCAGCGAGTTGTTGGATACTGACACATAATTCTGAATGTGGGCGACTCGCTGCTTTGCATCTGGCTGCTGCTCTGACGGGGAAATGAAGCTTTTATTCTCAATAACCAGTAAAAGACATGAGTCACTTGACCTTACTGTAAATGACCATGGTGATGAGTTCAGTTGACATTAGTAAGCATCATGGGAGTGAGGGTGACTCACAGTTTCCCCCTGAAGTTAGTGCTGGATAACAGCAGTGATGTCGTTACTTGATTTAAATTCAAATCCAAGTCCAGAATCAATTCATTTTAACTTGATCCTTAATGATTCTGTTACATCAGCTAAGTACTAATGTTCTTCTCAGAATTGAATACGGTTGTGGAGATGTTAACTTCTACTGAGACAAAAAGGGAAAAATCATTTTCTGGAATTTAAGAATCCATATTGGATCTTTCAAATTGCGATTAATTGGATTTTTTTAATCCAGCCCAAGATTATCAGATTATTACATTTTTTTTATTTCTTGACTACTTCCTTTGGAAAATAACTGCCTCTCAAATTAATAATAAAAATAATTTAGACCAATGTCCTTTTTCAACGTACAATTTTGAACTTTAAAACCTAAAGAAGAAAGATTTAAACCAAACTCTGCTGCAGTCCTTTGACTCTTTGCTTGTGGCTCCTTGTTATGTTGATGATCCAGGATCTAAATCTTAATTTCCCCTTGAGTTCATTGTCAGGTTATCTGACGTTACTGGGAAAAGTCATGACAAAGGTTCAAAACACATTAATGATGTTAAGGGGGTGATTTGATAATAAGTGAGATAATCTAGAGGATTCATTCGAGCAGACATTCTGGAGTCAAATTGCTTTTGTCCATTTAAGTTTTGGTGATTCAGCTGTTTGTCTGTTTCCTCTCTGCAGGGAGATCTTTCCGTACCTGGTGGTGGTCATCGGCCTGGAGAACGTCTTGGTCCTCACAAAGTCTGTCGTGTCCACACCGGTCGACCTTGAGGTCAAACTCCGCATCGCTCAGGGTGAGAACAGTTTGTGCTCATGGTGTTGGCTTCAGGTCCAACAGAACACGTGTCTATTTCACTCGTTGCCAAAAAATTCGCTCCGCCAAGGTTATGTTTTTATTGCTGTTTGTCTGTTAGCAGGATTATGCAACAGCTGCTAAACTGACAGGCCGAGAAAGAACCCATTAACTTTTGGAAAATGCATGTTTAAGAGCATTAAGCTTTTTTTGTCCGACTGCATAAATCAAGCATTTTAAATGTTGCTATTTCTTTCTGCAGGCCTTAGTAATGAGAGCTGGTCTATCATGAAGAACATGGCCACTGAACTGTGCATCATCCTCATTGGATATTTCACTCTAGTTCCAGCTATCCAGGTGAGAGAAACGTGTTTGATTCCTTTCATCAAGGAATCAAGAAATCACATGCTGTTAGCAGATCATCTATCTATTATGGTCTGTTGCTTATTTAACAAAATAAGAGCAAGTAGCACTTCTGTGTGAAGCTATTTAGTCGTCCAGCCACTTGTTTGTCTCGGGGACAAATAACGTGTTTTGAGTCTGACTTCTCTGGTGTCTGTGTGTTTTTATCTTTCTAGGAGTTCTGTTTGTTTGCTGTTGTGGGGCTGGTGTCGGACTTCTTCCTGCAGATGTTCTTCTTCACCACAGTGCTGTCTATAGACATCCGGCGCATGGAGGTGACAACTCACACACAACCTAAGAGTGTATAAGTCTTATGTAGACTGATGATAATATTCAAGTCACAGATATAAATCACAGTAATCTGTAACACCAAGCATTGTGTAGAATCTCTTATTTTGTCACCACCAAAATGTTCCGTGTTGTGTATTGTCAGTACATTTTTACTGGTGTTATAGACGGTCTGTTGGACAAACCAGTTTGACAATCAAAGGTAAAACCTGATATTTAAACACAAAGTTGACGTGAAACTCGAGCTAGCACACACACGACATGTCACTTTCTGACATATGTAGGACTTAGGGGAGTTCAGGTGGCGGTGACAGGTCCACGTACATTCACCACATAGTTTTCAGATTACTGTTTACCCGCATGTGCACGTCTCATTTACAACCTCTTACTGTATAGAGCTCATGGTTCTTTATCCTGTCTTACACACACTCACACTGAAACCTTTCACTGGACTTAGCTCAGTGCCCAGATAAATAAGCATTAGTACCATAAACCTATATATTTAAATACACAAAAACATACAATATAGATCCCTGTTAAATCCTAAATTCTGTGGGAAATATGGGGTTTACGTAAAATATGTGATAAATACGGATGTAACTAATACGACTGTTTTCATTATTGATTGATTGAAATGTCTAAACCGTCCTTGTTCTCCTCAGCTGGCCGACTTGAACCGCCGCCTGCCGGCAGAAGCCGGGCTCCCTCCTCCCAAACCAGGCCCACTGCGTCCACGTGAGGTCCCACCCCCACCACGACCCTCCCCCCACACGATCACCCTGCAGACCCCGTCCTTGAGGACCCTGAGGCTCCCTAAGAGGCTGCGTGTGGTGTATTTCCTGGCTCGCACACGCCTGGCTCAGCGTATCATCATGGTAAGAGGACTGGCTCAGATCAGATTACTATACAAGCTTTTTTATTATGTTTTCATTCCTATTTGTTTGAGGAGGATAGGCGTACTAATGAAATCCACCGATTATTAACATCAATTTGCTTCATTTCCAGGTTGGCACGGTGATCTGGATCGGCATCCTCGTCTACACCGACCCAGCCGGGATCCGCACCTACCTGGCTGCACAGGTGTCTGAGCAAAGCCCCCTGGGAGATCCCGGAGGAGCCGGCCTGCCTCCGCAACTGGGGGTGGCCCCCGTCTTCCGTGGTGGAGATACCACCAGCACCCTCAGCATCCACCCCGCACCAGATCCAACTCCCGTACCCGAGAACCAATCGCAGGGCCACTACGGCTCGGCCAGGGCGGGGTCCGAGGGAGGGGCCCCGCCCGCGGTGCCTCAGATCACGTGGGGGTCGGAGGACGAGGAGGGCTGGAGGAGGCTGTCCTTCAGGCACTGGCCGTCGCTCTTCAGCTACTACAACATCACTTTAGCCAAGAGGTGAGAGGTGCAGGAGACGTGTTTAGTGTCAGTTAGTCACAGTTGTTCTTTTTATTCACCCTAAAACAAATAAGTTACCTAAGTGAGTCATTTCAGGTTGATTTAGTAATTGACACATCAACAGTTAAGTGTCAAACAACAGTGATAACATGTTAACGGACAGTAGTTTATTAAAGATCCCACTTTGTCCACTTTCAGGTACATCAGCATCCTGCCCGTCATTCCCGTCACCGTGCACCTGAGTCCCCAGGAGGCCATTGAGACACGACACCCTCAGGACACGAGACATCCCCCCCCACCCATCCCCAAAGTCTCTGCAGATCTACAGACTGACCTCACCCTCTACAAGTGAGCACACACACACACACACACGCACACACACACCTTTCACTTGAATATACAAACTTGAAAGGTTTCTAATATCGCCGTTTCCTCTGACCCGCTTAAGAGCTTGTGTGCATTGTGTTGTGTGGTGGGAAGGACGGACGTGTCATCGGTCATAGTGTTGCGACACATATTCAACACAACCAGAAGACAGTTTGAATAGCTCATAAGAAGTTGTCATTACAAAACCACTAGAAGGGAGAAACATTTACCTGTGGTGTCATAATACTGAGCAGAAAGGATCATTGATCACCTGTGTTTAAACATCTGTACAGGTTTATTAAGGTTTTATAAACTCATGTTGTGAGGTTTCTATAAAAATAAAATAAAACTCCTTTAAAATACTGATCAAACAATGAAATTAAAATGTATCTCTGCGACTAATTCGTCCAAATGGGAATATTTTCTATTTAATTTGTTACACTTCCATAAATTGATAAATTTGGCCAAAAATGTAAATCTTGAAAATCAATAAGAAACCTTCATACACTCGTAGACACAGTCCAGTGTGAAAACAGGCCACAGAACATGAAGGTGTCTTTCTGGGTCTTTTTATATCAGGGTGTCATTGAACTGATCGCACATTGAAAGCTTCCTGCCGTCGTCCCTCAGCTGGAGCAGTAAAGTAGAGTCCAAGGTGATTTAAGGCCGAGGTCACGTGTAGCTGTCATATTTATAACCAGCACAGATTGAAGATCAATACTGATTCTTCCTATTCTAAGAAATTACTGTTTTATGCTCTCGTGTTGAAATTCTACTCCGATACAAAGGATTTCCACTGCAGGATTTAGGTGTTTCATGAGGTTTAAATGTTAGTTCTTCTACAGTGTACAGGAACCTATTTCTCTTTCTTCTAGATCAGTCATTCCCAAAGTGTGGGCCGCGGCCCCCTGGTGGGCCGTGAGAGGTCATCAGAAAATAAATAGATAAAAAAGTTTCAGATTTGTAAGTAAGCGTTGATTACCACCAAACATTTATGATTGATTTAAAAAAAAAGTAATCATCACAGGTAATGAAACAAAGACAAGAGATTTAAATTCCACGTTGTTCTTATTTTATCTGACCTATAGAGCAGGTGTCATTGTTTTTGCTGACCGTCACATTAACACTTGAACGCATCCTTAGCGGGGGAATCACAGGTGAGGGAGAACTTTGTTGTGAGCTGGGTCGAGCAAAGTGGAGCCGAGGAAAGCTGCTGATGACGAAGGGGAATCAGGAAGTCAAACTGAATGATTCAAAACTAAAAAGACGACTCGCAGAAAGGAGTCAAGTGAGTACCTGTCGCTGGCCCAGAGGACAACCCCCCCCCAAGCCTGCGTGTGCGCCGTGTGCGCTGAGATGCTAGCTAGCAAGACCCTGGGACCATGTAAAGTGCGCCGCCATTTAGAAACTAAACATGGACAATATTTATCCAAGCTTCGAGCACCTTTTTAAAAACACGCTGAGAGAGCATCGGAGCCAGCTACGCGGCAACATCACCTCTCTCATCGGGTGAGTTACAGGTGACACGATGTCAATATCAAGGATATCGAGATAAACTGCTTGAGGTGTCAGACCAGAGGAATTCCAGTGTTAATGTCAGTTTATGGACTTTTTATTTTTTTATGCCTCAAATGTGTTTTTCTTCTCCCTGATATTCTTGTCGTGCTCTGTTATAAAAACAGTAAGAATACATTTTTAACAATACACTATTTGCACTTCATGTTTTTTTTTACATTGGTTGCTTTGCTAATTGTTTCGCTTAAATGTGGATGTTATTGGATTTGCACTGCATATTCCTGCGTTCATATACAATTATTTTTGCTATAAAACTAATAATATGTATGATTCTAGTCCTGTGTGTGGATCATATAGTTGTGATTAAAGGTGTGGGTGGGCCGCACACATTTTTCAGTTTTCAAATTGGGCCGGCGGCATTCTTAAGTTTGGGAATGGCTGCTCTAGATGAAGAGAATAAAAGACTGAAGGGTGCATAAAGTGCAGTGTGTGAAGTGTCACTGGAGTGATTGTTATCTTATCTGAAGCAGAGATAGAGACAAAGAGAGAGGAGGTGAAGGAAGGGAGGACATCTGTTATCGCTGCCTCTCGTATTATTGACTCTTGCAGACTGGACCAGCCTGGTCGACTGGTTTGCGTTCAGGATCCCAGTGATCTGTGGTGTAACAACGGAGATGAAGATGGTTTATGTGATGAATTATGAGTAAAAGCACACAGAAGGCATCACAAGCTGTTACAACACCCTCCAGGGAAACCTGGAACAGAGGAGACGTGTTTGCAAAGTGACAAAAGAAGCTTAAGAAGTTGAGTCAGCTTTGCCCTGGAATTTGAAGGTTAATCTTTCTTATATTACAGGTCGATTTTGGGCCATAAAATACTCTCAGGAGAAGTTTGGTTTTGGAAGCTGTTAACTTGAAGGCGTGTTCACACTCTATTCATCTCGGAGGGAGGTTTTACCTTCGATTGAGCTTCCAGTGCTGCTGAGCGTTGTGTAATCTGTCGTCATGTTGTCGCCCCGATTGCCAAGTGGAAGGTTGAGTCGTGTGTTTCATCTTTGGACAGTTGATACGAGGGTTATCAGCTGCAGTTGAGTCAGGGTCGTGACCTTCAAGCACCTGAGTTTATGGCTTGTTTAGATGACCCTGAAGCTGAGAGAAGGCCAGTGTGACAAAGGTCAACACCGAGGGAGAAGCAAATAGAGAAGAAGTCATTCTTAACTGTAAGTGTGAGTGGCCCGTGTTCATAATCGAGTTCTGACAGAGACGTTGTTATCTCCCCAGGAAATCATGTAAAATACACTCAGAAACAACAACAACAACAAAACTATTAACCTCTAACAGAGACACAACGTGACGTTTGTTCACAGGTTTCAGCCTCTGGTCTAGTTCCAGGGGACACAGGGTGTTTATCGACTGGTATTTCAAACAGACTCGTAGGTGTCACTCGTCTGACAGGTTTCATCTGCACTGTTTTGACACATTCCTTCACAAATGGTACAGTCCTGTGTTTATTAACTTCACTTCAAACACACACACAGTAAACTCATAGTGTTAAAGCTGCAGATATTTAGTGTCACGTATCA
>NC_047166.1:2442481-2544981 GCF_009819705.1 Hippoglossus hippoglossus | reverse complement strand
AATATCGACGTTGTCCTGCGCAGGCTGTCATTGGCCGACGTCACGTTTACATTGGCTACCGTATTCTTTTCCTTTATTTTTTTTTATATAGTGCCCACAAGAGATTTTATTTTGTGAAAAACACGGTTAACTATATAACTTCAACTTAAACAGTTTCCATTTGGGCCACAGACTAAAAGATAACTTTCCTCCTCGCGGTCTTAGTGTCGATTTGTAAACTTTGCTGGAGTTGTCTTAAAAAAAACCTTCCCGCCTCTTTCTGCAGCCAAGCCAATCGAAATGTGAATAATAAATAACACTGTATATAAGTAGCTGCAAATAATTTAAATGCCAAGAACTTTACATTCCAACCAGCTTCACGTTAAACACAGAACTGAGGGTTAGAGCCCGGCCGATGGGGGGGGGGGGGAGAGAGACGTCGATATCAAATCCTTACAGAGAAATGTAATTGATATTTTATAATCAAATCAAAAACTTTATTGTGAATAACTATATAAAAAAAAGAAAACACAAATACAACCAAATATATAGAACTTAACAAATGTTTAGTTTGTAAAATAAAAGTCTGTTATCGACCAATCGGTGAGTTGGTCGGGCTCTAATTAAAACGATGACGATAAGCAGCGGGTGTGAACGACCACACGCTCCGTCCCGTCACAGAACGGGAAGGTGAAGCGATGGAAGCTGCTTATTGTGATTTGTTTTAGTTCCGTGTGCTCCGATGCTAAAGATCCTTCAGCTTTGAGACTCCGTTATTCTCCAATTGAGTCATTGAAAAGTTTAAACCGTCTTTCACTCTAAACAATATTCCTCCCGGTGTCCCGAGATGAAGCCAAAAGATCCCGGATACGAAACGCCGCCATCTTGCGCTGATGATCTCAGAGTCTATTGAATAGTTTTATCCCGTTTTTACATCATCAGATAACTTATTAAACCCCAAACTTCTCCGAAACATGAAGACTTGAACAATGAGAATGATCTAAAATGACAGAAACCTTCTTTGAGAAACGTTTATGTAACTTTGACTTTTTATTTAGGTCCCATGTACCATTCGCTAACATGGAGGAGCTTTGATCTTGTGTGTATAACTAGTTAAAGGCTGTTTTTAAAAACATGGTCTAATAACATTCAGATAAAAGTAACTCTAGTGTTGTGGTGATTCAGTTAAAAGGAGTTTCTCCAAATCCTAGAATCCTGGAAATCGACACTCGTCTGTTTTTTCAAACTGCTCAACTGTTATTTAAGTCGGTGCCTGAGCTTCGTCCCTTTTTCTCCGATAACCTGCTGAGAGAAAGTCGTCCTCCAGCTTCGAGACGTTTCCCTCGAGGAACGCCAACAACACCCAGAATGTATTTTCTTTTCCAATCCTCCACCAATCTACCGTCAATGTGCGTTTTGTCGAATGTAGGCGTGGCGAACAAACCTGTTAAACAAAACCAGCGACTATCGAATCTTAACACTAATTCAATGCACTCTTAACGCTATGAATGCATTGGCACTTATGCAAAACGTCAGCTTGCACACAGGAAACGTGTGCGACGGTAACGAGCTGACAAGTCACAGGTCTGGTTTCACAGGGACGTGGTTTTCATTCTGCGCCAAACGAGTCTGAAAATGAATCAAACTCATTGTTTTGTTTGGACAAACCTCTGAAACGGTTGAAGATGCATATAAGCTCATTATCTCAGCTGCTGGTGGTAGTTACAGGTTTCTATCCCTTTTTGTTACTGCACAGCGCCGGGGGAAAAAACCCTACCTCCTATGAAACTACATTTAAATCCACTGGATCCAGATTTTAATTCTGATCTGCATCAAACGGTTCTCTCATAAATATCAGTCCTCTAATTATTCCTGATTTTGTTCAAGATCCATGAATTCTTCGAAAAAGTTTTGTGGAAATCCATGAAGTAGTTTTTATATAATCCTGCTGAAAAAGAAATAAACGAACAGAAGTGGAAGTAAAGATGAATACGTTTTGCATTCAGCAGAAATCAGACCTGCGATCTCCTTGGTAACCGTGTGAACGATTTAAACTTTGTTTTTGTTTTTTTTCTCGTAAACGGACGATAAAGTTTTAGAAACAGGAAAATGTGTAGTTTTGTTTTTTTTGTCAGACTTAATTTTTTTTTAACTTCAGTTTTCTAACAAGCAAACAAAGCCATTACAAAAAAAAAACATGTGAATTTGAGATAAAGGCATTCTGGGAAATATTTTCTGCCAGAGTTGTCGGAATTATCAAAGATACGAATATGTTCTTCCTCCAGCCTCAGACCGAGGACGTCACCGTGTCGTAGAAAACGTCGTACAACTGCCTCGGACCTGGTTTGTTCATCTTCTCATCCAGGAAGTGAGCTAAAGCAAAAACGTCCCGAACTCTTGAACTCTTCCTTTTGCGGAGGAAGCTGCTGAAGCTTCTCATGAATGTTTTTGGACTCGAGCTCAAAACAAACCAATATCCATGTCGTGATTACGGCTCCGTCTGATGTATGGAAGTTAACTGTGCTGGTGCAGCTGTGACTCAACATATCAGAGGAAAATATTTCCCCCGTTGCAACTCAAATATGTAACATTAACGGTCCAAATCTAACCGACTGTAGAGAAGATCCACTCGTCTGCTTCTTCCCCTCCAGCTTCCTCTCTTCCTTGGCAGGCTGTGGTAGTGGAGGTAACTTATTTACTGTTTTGTAACACACAAGAAAAACCTGCAAGACTTTGTACTAATTTTCAAATAAAGAGGCTTTGATACCAACACAGTTTGTCTACTGGATTTATTCTGATATCTTTACAATGATGAATGATTAGTGACACTTTTTCCAGAAGGACTTTTTTTTTTGGGATAGTCTAATTTTTATTTAAGATATTTACAGTGTTACAGACAAAAGACAAAGAAAAATAATCGACTTGTTACCACGTGCTGATTTGTTTGCTGCTCTGTGACAGGAACTACTGAGCTACACGCGCTGATAGAACTGGGGGGGGGGGGGGGGTCTTAAAAAGCTGCTTCAACGCTACGCACACGTTATTCCAGTCATTAAAACGATCACAGCGCAGGAAGGAAGGGGGGGGGGGGAGCTGAACACGTCGCAGCCTGGTGATGGAGTGCATGCTGGGATCTTTCTTTAGGGGGGAGGGGGGGGATCTGGTGCTGGAAGTGCAGAGCAGTGCTCCATCAGCCACGGACATAAAAAGAAAAGCAGCAACAGAAAGAATGAACGGATACAGACGAGTGCATAGTGATCTGGTCCCAGAAGCCACCAGTGATGCAGGGAGAAGCAAAGTGTGTTTCAGGTTTCAAACCCCCCCGACTTCCCATCTCACCCCCGACTGTCTGCCACCAGGCACATCTTGGTAATCAACAGAACTTCTCCCAGGATTCAGCTTGTTTAGTTTTCTCTTCAAAGCGGGATTGGAAAGGGAGCGACAGGCCTCTAGTGACGCCTGGTGGTAGAGTGAGAGAAAGGCAGCGACCTGTGGACTCATTGCTTGTTGAGGCTCCAGAGGGGGTCCAGGCAGCCGAGCGGGTCTTCACCTTTGTCCCCCCGTTTCCCGTGGAGACCCTGACCCTCCACCGGCTGCAGGAAGCTCTGCTTGGTCACCCGCTGCTTCCCCCGGCCCCCTCCCTCCATGGAGAAGGCCTCTGGCGTCATCGAGGCCAAAAGCTCCAGGGACGAAGGAGCAGAGGAAGCGGGAGGTGGGACGGCGCTCGGCACAGCCTCTGCTGGGGGGGAGGTGGAGACGATATCCAGGCCGTTGGGAGGAGGTGGGGAGTGGGCAGGTGAGGAGAGGGGCGGGCTGAAGGAGGAAGGGGGCTGGGTATCTGTCGGCGGGTCGGCGTCCTGGAACAGCTGGATGTCTGTACCCAGAGAGTCCAGGTCGGGTAAGATGGAGCCGACCGGCTCCTCAGCCTGCTCCATGGCCGGGTCTGTGGCGCTGGGCGGCCGGATGCTGAGCTTGGCGATGGTGGCCTGGATGGAGCTGATGGGCATGTCTCCGCCCAGGACGATATCCTGCTGCGACTCCTGTCTCGTGTAAGGCTGCAGAGAGACGGTTCAGAGAGGACAGGAAGGTTCAGGTTAACAAGAGGAGACACTCGGAGAAACGAAACGGCCTCGATCTACTGAAGTGACAGAAGCACCACTAGTACCTTGAACTAGTAGAAATCCTTCGGAACAATCAGGGACACAAAACAAATATAACGTTAAAGTTCAGATGAAAACGTCTCAACAGTCGAAAAATGTTGTTTGGCCTTTTGACCTTTTACATGGTTTTGATGTCTTACAATACTTTGACATTTATTACGAATGTTCCTCGTCTTTAAAGCTACTTTCAGATTTGCACTGAACTCGAGGGACAGTCTGTGAGAAGACAAATGTCCAAGTGAGATTAATGGGACATTCTCCGCAGCGTCTCCGACCAGGACCAGAGTAAAAACTGTTGTATAATCTAACATGACACATAACCAGTAGGTTTTTCCACTTATTTTACCTTTCAATCAAAAATGAAAAACATTTACTGGTCCCAGATTCTTCCACACCAGTATTTACTTCACTGTACATGGGACAGATTTCTTTTGATTCTGGAATGTTGGTGGGACAAAAAGAACAAAATCGATTATCCCCTCAAACAGTTTTGGAGATTTTCTAACATTCAAGTTGTTGAATAGTCTCCATGACGACCTGAGGGCAGCCGAGCATTTTGTTGTGTCTCTGTACAAAGACACATATGTGGCTGATGGATCCGCAAACCACGTCAAGTATTTTAGGTGACAAACCTTCGTGGCTGCAGAGTTGGTGTTCTTGCTGCAGGTGGCGGTGGTGATGCCGTGGCGCTGCAGGACGTTCTCCGCGTGCTTCAACACGGACTCATAGCAGTACTTCAGGTGCAGCTGGAGACGAGACAGAGACTAACATGAAGCTTCTAATATCTGAGAATCTATTCCCCCTGAGGATCAGATGTTAAATTAGATTTCGATTTATTTCTGTGTATCTGACCTTCTCCTGGAGCATGTTCTTCCTCTGCTGTCTCATCTTCTTCACCAGCAGGGGCAGATCTGGGATCCCATTTCCCGCCTCCAGCTCCTGCAGCGCCGCGTACAGCAGACAGAAGGCGCCGGTGCGTCCGACACCCGAGCTGAGGCAGGAAACAGACGGGTACGTTTTAAAGATTTAAGAAACACTGCTCTCAAATCACAGACCCCTCACACAGACAGGATGTAATCGGCTGGTGTTAACTTCCATTTTGAATATATACCTGCAGTGCACCACAACAGGTGTGTGTAAGGGCCTCTGGTGGAGGTAGTGTCCGTGGACGTCCTGGATGAATCGGAGCAGGTTGCTCTTGCTCTCAGGAAGACCCCTGAGGACGAACATGGAGAAACGATGACGACTCGGTGTGAAACACTTGTTATTTAAGAGAAACTAGTTTATATTGCGAGTATCTTAGAACCTGACTTACAGCTCCGGCCAGTTGGTGAACTGGAGATGGACGACGGTGCGCTTCAGGCTTTGGTCGCGGTACTGCAGGCTGATCATTCGCTCCACGTGTGTCGGTGCCGTCTTCTGCGTGGTCAGGCTGAGCGTGATCGGTCCCTGAGAGAACTGCTTGCCGCGCTCTGTCGGGAAGTAGCGCAGAACTTTTCCCTGTGAGAGACAACAAGATAAGAACGTTAAAAACAGACGGTAGCAAGACAATGAGTACAATATAACATCATAATATTAAAGAGATGATCTGTATCAAAAGATATTTCAGGAAAAACAAACTTTAAGACTAAAAGTTAACCAAACTAAACTTGGTACCTTATCAAGCTCCTGCTCACACACCAACATGACTATCAGAGACACCTTCTGCTCGTACACCATCAGCCAGAAGTCTGCCGCTGTGCCGGAGAGGGGAGCTTGTGTGGCGATAAGGCGAGGGCAGTACGGTGACAAGTCCTCCACGTAGCTGGCATTGATGTAGTCGTCTTTGCCGGACTGCAGCATCACGCGGTTGAGGTCGTAGGGCATGACGTCCTGGTGACGGTTCTTCATGGTGTAGCAGCGGGCGATGGCGATGGACAGCTGACGGGCGTCTTTCTCCTGCTGTTCCTGGAGCTCTTTCCAGCGGGCGTCCAGCACTGACAGGCCGCCCTCAGTCTCAGAGGGGTGCTCCAGGGAATCTACTTGGGCTCTGTAACGTTCCAGTTCACTATGAAGCTGGGCAACACGCTCTGGGGCTTGGTACGGGTCACCCTGGATCAGGAGAACTGCCTGGGTGCTTTTCTTCCGACGCTCCCCGTCCTGTGGGTCAGCTTTAGTCGGTTGCAGGACATTGGTCGGGGCCTTGGGGCCTCCGGGTTGGCTCTCTGGGCTCGAGGAGAGGAGGTCGTCTGTGCTTGAGTTCTGGCGTTGAAAAAGCGACGTGGAGGGAGAGACAGCAGAGGGAGAGGGAAGAGTGGATGGTGCTGTGCCTCCGGGGGTGGGGGCTGGTGTGGGTCTCTGCTGGGGGTTCAGACCCAGAGATGTAGGGCCCGGAGAGGGAGATGGAGAGGGGGAAGGTGAAGGGGAAGGAGGGACGGGTGGCTGAGCAGGTGAGGGCTGGATCATGTGCTGAGCAGAGGGAGCATGCGGACCATGGGGTCCCATGGCAGTGGGCTGCTGTGGGGCACTTGGAGGTACATTAGGTCCTGGAGCTGAAGGGTACATAGTAGAAGGCTGTGGATGAGTCATGGGGAGTGGGGCCTGAGGTTGTTGGGGGGCTGCTGGCTGTGGGGCCAGGGGCTGCTGAGGCATCATCGGAGCCCCTCCTGGGTAGCACACTCCCCCAGAGTGAGGGGGCTGAGCCTGGGGTTGGCCGGGCATCCGAATAGGCTGCTGGGGCATGTTTGGTATAGGAGGCTGTCCGGGGTGGGGGTGATGCTGATGCTGTTGGGGTAGTGCACCGGGGGGCATTTGTGGCATAGGGCCCCTTGGCAGGTGGACCTGAGGACCAGGGACCATATGAGGTTGTGAGGCAGGGGGCATCTGTGGGTGCATTGCAGGGTGAATGGGCTGGCCGGTGGGGGGCATGTAGTTCTGTGAGACTGGGGGCATTGGCTGACTTGTGGGGGGCATCTGGGGTCTGGGACCTCCTGGCATCTGCATCTGTGGGTGTGGCGGCATCTGCTGGGCATTGGGGGGCATTGACATTTGTTGTTGCTGCTGTGGCAACATGTGTTGGTGAGGGAGTCCAATGGGCATCTGTTGGTTGGGATGGGGCAGGTAGGGCTGTGACACGGGGGGTGCTGGTTGAGACGTTGCAGGCATTTGGGGGTGGGCAGTTTGAGGTGGCCTGGGTATGGAGCCTGGCATCATCTGAGGGTGCTGCTGGGGCCCATAGCCCTGCGGAGGCTGATAGCCTTGTGGGATCTGAGGTCGCGGCTGGAAGCCATTTTGCATCTGCCCTGGGAATGCCTGCTGGTACTGTGGAGGAACGCCAGGCTGTTGGGGCATATATCCGTGAGGGTAACCTTGCTGGGTCTGGAGGTGAGGGCCGGGCATTGGTGCAGGCTGATAGCCCTGAGGCAGCTGTTGCCCCATGGCTTGGGGGTAGTGCTGTGGATGTTTCTGCTGCTGGGGTTGGGGTGCAGGAGTTTGGCTTGGGCCTCGAAGCGGCATCCCTGGTTGGTGCATAAAGTGGGGATAGACACCCATCTGTGGCGGTACAGCGTAGCCAGCTGAGTGCGGGTGGTGCGGTGTTGGGGCGTAGCTGGGGATCGGGGCCTGAATGCTGTCCACAGTGGTAGTCGAGGGTCGGACTGGTGTCGGTTGGGGAGCATGAGGAGGTGGTGGCCGATAACCTGACACCGTCTGCATTTGTGGAGGCATCTGGGGATGGTGTCCATGTGGCAGAGCTCCTGAAGTAGGAAACTGAGCAATCCGTGCCAAAAGTTCTGGAGGTGGCAGGTTGGCGGGGAAGCGAGGAAGACCAGCAGCTGGAGCACCAGGCCAAGGCAGAGAGCTGCTGCCACCCAGGTTCACACCAGGGGGGATGTAGGCTTCAGGACCGGGGTGACGAGCGGTGGTGAGGGAGGGAATGTCAGGGGGGAGGCTGCGGAGCTCGTCAGGTAAGTCACCTCCCAAGGCCAATATGGCTGCACTGAGCTGGGCCAGTTCCGGGTCGTCCAGGCTCGAGCAGGCAGAGTCGTTATCTGGATTTTTTGGCCTCAGGGAGGGCTTTGCTGCGGTGGGTCGAGCTGGGGGCTTCTTCTGGGTCTCTCTGAGGAAAACACAGTGAAGAGCATGAGAAGAGCATTCAAATGTCACCTTTAGAAGACTGAAACTTAATAGAGACTGAAACATTCCCCTCACTTTTCCAGCACTGGCTTCCTCTCCTCTGTTCTCATCTGACACAAGCCCTTCGATCTCTCCAGCAGACGGGACGCTTTGGCCTCCAGGTCATCGTAGAACTCCTTCCCCTCCTGGGACTTCTTCATCAGGTCCTCGTAGGCTTCGTACGAGCCCACCAGGCCCTGGACGGTGGCGTTCCACTGCTGCTCGGTCTGGCTCAGGCCCTTGCGAACTGAGGCGTACTGGACATTAGCCTCCGTCAGGGCCTTCAGGATGTTCTCCTGAGCTGCCAGGTTCTGCTCGATGTAAACCTTCACCTGCTCGTACTTCTTCAGTTGGTCCTCAAATATGCGCTGGAAGGACAAAGGGTTGGTTGAGATCTCACATGTAAAAAAAAAATACAATTACAAGTCCAAGAGTTCAGGCAGATCTCCCTTGAATCATTTTTTTTTGTTTTAAAGTGACAGTGGTGTTTTGTGTGGCCTTGAGGGAACCACGTGCGACCACATACCTTCATGTCCGCCCGCTCCGTGGTGACGAGGGTGGAGGTGATGTCGTCGTGCTGGATGAGGTCACGGAGCTGTTTCTCCAAAGAGCCTCTCTGTTCTCTCATTTCCTGGACCTTCCCAAGGATCCGCTTCATGCACTGCAGCCCGGCGACTTCCTCTGCACACACACACACACACACACACACACACACACACACACACACACACACACACACACACACACACACACACACACACACACAACTTAGAACTACATTATGTGATGACAATTAAACACAACTGATGTCATAATATCATCTCCAGACCTGGTCATTCTCAAAAGCCTTTTATTGATGATTTCTTCACCTGTTGTTTTCTTATTCTTTAAATAGAAATATGCATCAAGAGGCTTTTTAACACATTTTTTATAAACATGAAAGACTTGTATTGAATATACTGAAATCTTAACATTCTTTGATGTCTTTGATGTCGTTGTATTTTACACTGATGGTAACCTGCCAGACTTTTCTCTAGCAGGAAAGAAAAAAATGCTTTCTCATCAAACACACCTTCACTAAGTTGGGGCCGGGGCAAGGCCTCTCTCAGACTTTCCAGTGGCCCCCCCAGCAGACGCAGGTTGCTGATGTGCAGGTTCATGGCGCGGTGGAGCTCCGTGTTGGTGAAACTCGCCTTCTCGTGGGCCTCCATGTACTTCTCCAGGTCCCTGTGGATCTCGGCCAGAGCCTGGCCCTGTGCTGCCGGGTGGATGTCGCCCGCCGAGGGGCCGATGACCTCCTGCAGGACTCGCTCGCTGGTCTCATCTTCCTCCAGGACGTCTCTGATCTCCCTCAGTGAAGACTCCACATCAGTGAAGACGCCTGAAAGCACTGCACAGATGTGATAGAGAGGTAAACACCAACAATCAAGAAATGTTACAAAACCAAAACTTTAAATATGTCTATACAACAATTTGGGGCAGACATGATTTCCCTTACCCTGCATGGATTGGATGAGGCTCTTGACGGTGTCGGGTCGGACACTGAGCGCGGCACATTTCTCCATCAGGACGGGGGGGATGTGACTGTACATGTCCAAGTTGTCCACAGACTCCGGCTCCAAGCCCAGGGAGTCCATGAACTGCCTGTGAGACGAAACCAGTCAGTTTACACTGGGTACAGAGTCTGGTCAAATTAAAATCAGAAGTAATATTAACTTTCAAACTTTCCAATGATCTTTTTTTGGGGTTTACAGACATTTTGGGCTAAGAGATCAACTGGGAATGGTAGATTTTAAACGAGTTGGAGTTACCACTTGAAGACAAGATTGATTAACATTAATTATCATTACCTTATTAATAGTATAATGTTATTATGAAAAGTGACAGGAGCACAGTTTGCACTTTGCACAGCGCTCCGCAGCATATTAATTATGAAATGAGTACATTCATGTTCATGTCTAAGTAACAGTACAGACTAGTGGCTACTGTGAGAAATGCCCTGAAACTGAATATAAACATAAATACACATATTTTCTACATCGTTTATTCTGTAAAATAAAAGCTTCATATCTCAAAACATTAACATTGATATCTCTGAAGAGTTCTTTTAAGGCTCCACACACTCATGTACTCACTCTAGTGTTTCGTTCTTGCTTTCTATCTTGGTCATGATGTCCCTCAGCAGCTTGGCCTTCTCCTCACTGGAAAAACAGAAAGTAACCACAGACATCAATTAACTTTAATCATTAAAGACTGAACACACTCTTTATTTCACCGTTCTGAGATGAACTACCTGTAAAGAGAAGACGCTTCATGTGCAGCCATCGGCACCAACTTGGAGAACAGGTCTGGTCCAGTGACGCTGGGGTCTGTGGGGTTGACTGGGAGGGCTTTGACCAGTGGTGCACCTAGAGGGGAAATAACAAGAGGAGAAGAGATCATGATGCTGAGAGATGAAGACATTAGTCAGTCAGCAAAAGAATCATTTAACACTGTTAAACAAAGAGCTGTTCATAACAGATACACAATAACATAACATAACATCACACTTCTACATGGAAACGCATTAAAACAGTGATAATAGTTGTGAGTCATCTCAGCAGCGTGAACATACTCGAGCTTCACGTTACCTTTGACTGAGGCCAGAGTTTCCAGAGAAGGAACTGTCTCGTGATAGATGAAGTCATTGTCCTTTTTGGCTGAATTGAACCTAGAGGTCAAAGGTCAAAAGAAAAACAGGTTCACACACTGAAAACCACCAGTGAAACTACAGGAAACGACTGAAACTGTGACACAAAGAATGAAGTGCTCACTTTCCACCGATAACATCCATGGTGAACCTCAATGCCTCTTGCACGCTGTCAGGTTGACCCTGGTTGTAACAAGACAGGAAACACACGGTTACAGAGACAATAAAACATTACACTAATGTGTTGCTGGTGAGAAAGTGCTTTTCTACCTTCGCCAGCTTGATGGCTTCACTGAGTTTATCCATGGAGCTCTGCAGGTACGCCAACTGGTGGAAACAGAAAATACAAATGTGAGTAGGAACAGAGAAACATGGAGGGAAGTGGAAAAATGGACTGAGGAAGCTCTTAATTTCTGTCCTGAATAAATAGTTAAAAACACAAAGCGCACCCTGATGGTAATTGTAAAAAACTGCATGGTCCTACCCGCTCTCCGTACTTCTGCTGCTCCTCCGCCTGTTTTCCCATGTGAAGCTGTAGAGAAACAACACAGAGATAACGGAGGAAGGTGGATGTGATGAAGTGAACGTCAGTATTAAAACAACACGCACTCACAACCACTCGCTCATCGGACTCACGTGTGCAATGGAAGCAAAGTAGTAGATCTTCATCTGAACCAGTTTCTTCCAGTCCTTCTGGATCTTCCCCAGCATGGAGGCCGTCTCCGAGTTCTCCAGAGCCCTGCAGGCCTCTTTGTAGTAATCCACCACCTGCAGCAGCACAGCCAGTTATCACCTGCTCAAGATTTCACTATTGATTCATATGATTATTGAATGTAATTCATATTAAATCATAAGACATTGACCTGAGCGCTGATACGGGCAACAAGGAAACTCTTCCTGTTGTCCAACATGGATTTCTCCAGAAGACACTCCTGAGCCTGACCCTAGGAAGGAGACACAGAGTGATGAGACACTTTCCTGTGTGTGTCTGTGTGTGTGCGTGTATGAGTGTGTTACCTACCAGCATGAGGTTAATGTTAAGGTTAAGGATCTGGTGGCTCATGTCCACACTGAAGTTGTGGCTGAAATGGTCTCTCAGGTAGGAGAAGGCTCCAGCTGAGCACTGGAAGTGGGTACATGACACCTTCATGCCCTGGACACGAAGCAGAGGGTCAGAGGGACTGTGTGGACATAGTACACGGTGTGTGTGTGTGTGTGTGTGTGTGTGTGTGTGTGTGTGTGTGTGTGTGTGTGTGTGTGTGTGTGTGTGTGTGTGTGTGTGTGTGTGTGTGTGTGTGTGTGTGTGTGTGTGTGTGTGTGTGTGTGTGTGTGTGTGTGTGTGTCTCACCTCCTCAGACACCCTGTTATCCATGGCTCCCAGCATGGAGTGCAGGGCCCCTATGGAGAATGAAAACAAGGAGTCGAGTTGGAGACTGTTACAGGATAAATTCACACTTTTCCACGTCAATCTTAAAACAATACTGACAAATGTATGTTGAAAGAGTTATGGGTCACTCATACTGTTCCTTTAAAAGGTTGTACAAGAGCAGATCTGTGTGTGTCAGTATGTGGACAACTCACTTCAGTCTATTCACAGGTGGTAAATTATTTTCATGAGAATCCACAGATTTCTCTACGTGACTCAACTCACCAAGATTGTAGAGGATGCAGGCTTGTTCATAGCTGATGTCGTCATGAGTGACTGTTTTTCCAGAGAAGATCTCAGTCCTGCACACAAGCAAAAATTAGTATTAGTAAAATGAGTATTTGACTAGAATCCTGTAAATTCAATGGATATTCATTTCGTGGACAGATAACATTTGGAAAGTTACATTTACTTCCTGCTATTTTATTCCCCTCTGTACTTTAAGATTTCCGGCAGTGAACTGACATTTGTATCCTGAGCAAACTGTCATGAGAGTGACTCTAAAAAAAGATCCAGACCTCAGGAAGAAATAGTTCAGACGGCAGGAAGACGTGTGAATGTTGTGTACAGTTTGTGTTTGTGTGATTTGTTTGTAGGTTTGTGTTTGTACCATGAGATGGGCACAGCAGCCTCCTGGCTCGGCCCCATGGGCACTCGGCTCTGGAGGTAATGCAGCTGACCGAAGTACTTCCTCAACGTGCTGCATCCTTCGAAATCCCTCGTCACGTTCACCGCTCCCTGTGAAACAGACACAAACTGTGTTTCATCTCCTGTTCTTCACCAGAGCAGCAACAGAATCACAACGACTCCTCTCTGTAGAGGTAAGAAGCAGTTAAATTCTCACTGGGACCAGATCAGGGATGGATCTGCAAACTGGCACCAACAGAAACGACTCTTCTACTATTAGAGTTACTAACAGGAAACAGATAAAATTCAACATGTAAAAACATCATCAGCACTGATGAGCTCAACAGCCTCTTGTGTTAGTCTGTGGTTGAAAAGGACTAGATTTTGGTTTCCTCGAATATTATGTGTGAGATTTGTTCTGTTTAGTTTGTGTCAACTGATAATTTACCACTTCTCTTCATCCTTGTTTCCTTTAACATAGTTTATTAATCTCTGACTTAACCACAGGTTAGACCAGAAGTACAACCTCAAGGTCGTAGGCCTCCTCCAAACAGTCAAGTTGCCGGAAACATGATCCCACTTGTCACTTCTGGTTGTGAGTCGAAACATTTAGTAACGATTTGTTTGTCTAACTAATCTGGATTATGCAAAAACTCTTCAGCTGACTTCCATGAAGTTTAGTAAAAGGCTGGAACATGACCCAAGGAAGAAGTTAATCAAAGACCCTGGAACCACAGACCCGAGCCTGAGCCTCAGAGAACCTACCTGCCGCAGTGTCTCCAGCTTCTTCAGCTGCTCATTGTAGTTGTCAGGATTCTCTCCGTAGTTCTTTAAGATGAACTGGAGGTGAAGACACAGAAAGAAAAAGTAGGTCAACACTTTAAAAAAAACAGAGTCACTTCCTGCTTATACTGGAAAAAGAAGGCTTCTCCAGACTGGAATCACAATGTAAGATTTCAGGCCTTGGTCTTACCAACAAATCATATTTAATTAAATATCTGTTATGCAGGATAACTGCTGAGAAAATATATGATTTGACCCTGAATGTCTTTCAACTGCAGCTAATTAATTATTATGCAAATCTTTGGCCTTGAGCAAAACCAAGAGTTTGGATTCTCTTGCTCTGAAGTGCTCCCATCATGCTTTGCCAAGACTTTCCTTGTCCTCATGAGCCCCTGGAAGCAGCGGCGAGCTACTTTTTTTTTTTGTCAGGCCAGGAAGTAAACAGCCCTGCAGACCGATTCTCTGACTGGTCCTCGTCTCTCTGTTTTTCAATGAAACGATGGAGGCAGGAAGGTCACAAGGCGACGGAAAGATGCACAATGACACAGCAACAAGACGAACATTGTCCCGCTCTGAATTCCACAAGAATCCTGATTCACTACGAGGCAAATGGAGGAAATCGTAGCTAATGTAGACACAGTACTAAATGCACAACCACTTTGGCGATAAGGAGAAGCAGCATTAACCTGTCGAATGTTAAACTTTAACTTCCTGAATGGAAACCACCACCTCTACGTTACATGTTAAACACTGAGGTCAGCAGTCATTTATAGACATGTGGCAAGAAGTGACTTCATTTGTTTTCCTCTGTGAATCACATTTAACATTTCTGAATGAAGGTGTTGTCATGAGCAGTGCAATGAAAATAACTATCTGACAGGATTATTACTGCCGGTAACAGCAGTGACCTGAGAGGGCAAAGATCTCCTCTTTTATCTGCTTCAGGAAGGAGCTGGAAAGTTGGTCAACCGATTACCGATCGAGGGAAAAGCAAGAAGCATTCGAATGACGAGCCGGGAAATAGATGAACTACTGAGTCATTTAAATGATTAATCCAAGTCCAAATAAATCAGGGACTTGTTCTACATTTCTGAAGCAAGAGCGCCAAAGTAACAGTCATAGTATTTCTGGTAATAGTCGTATATGTGAACAGACATATTGTATATCTGAGCAATCTAGTTGTAATCATATACTTTATAGGAAAGTCTATTGATGCCTGATTTTAAACTGTTCTTCTTAAAAATAGATGAAGTTTTTTGTTTTGAATATTTTCTCTCATGTTATCTAACCTAGTTTTGTCTGGTTCTGTTCTAGTGTTGTTTTATTCTCATGTATTTTGTAAAGCACTTTATAACCCTGTTTAGATAAAGAAGTGCCACAGAAATAAGTTATTATCTTTATTATTAGAATTATCTACAAATAACCACTTTTGTAATGCGCTCCCTTCTGATTCATGCCCTGGTCACTTCCTGTTGTGGCGACTGTAACACCGTCCTCACTGGTTTTACAAATAAAACTTTACCAACGACTAAACCATCCAGAATTCTGCTGCCAGGATTATCACCTGCAGCAAATCCACAAACCACATCACTCCTCATCCAGCGTCACTGGCTTCAGGTGGAATTAAGAACAACACTAGGAAACTCTCACCTGTAGAGCCCTCTACAACCTTGCTAACAGGTATGCCCCCCCCCCATCCATACCTCTTACACCTCCTCCATCTCTACGCCTCTTCCTCAGCTTCTCCTCTCTCCATCCCCACATGTAAACTATTGGAGCCACACCTCACATGTTCAAATCACAACTCAAAACACATCTGTTTCCTTCAGTTTTATCTATTTTATCTGTCGCTCGCTAATCACATTTAAATCTTTGATGTGCTGCTAGTTGTTTTTGTGTCTAAACTCTAAACTTCTTTTAGTGTCACACATGTTGTATTGACAGTGTGTTTGTGTGTTTTACTTTTAATCATACATGTGTTTATTCGTGATATATTGTCAGGTGAGCTTGGCTGTCTAAAAATCCGTTGTGAAACATATCTTATTATTATAAACACAGTATAATAACTCGTACAGGTTGTTGTTGTTATCCCCACAGTGAACAGAACTAGGATGAAGACTTGTAAACCACATGTTGGACTCCTGCTCCTTCACCAGATGTTTTGTTTCCTCCTCTTGGTTCTGGTGCACGTGAGGATGAGATCACTGTTTGTTATCACGTGGGACTGGACCCGAGCCACCGACTAGTTATTAGTCACTAGTTCACTAAGAGGTGCTGCTAGTTATCTTTGCCTCTTAACCAGAACCTGAACTGTGTCTGTGTCACACATCAAGTTGTGCGTGTGTGTCTAAGATGCGATGTGAAATTAAATGTCTTGTTATTATTATCATTATTATTATTAAAGTGTTATAACACGTGCAGGTTGTTCTTATCGTTCCCAGTGAACAGAACTAAGATGCAGACTTGTAAACAACATGTCAGACTCCTGCTCGTCACCAGATGTTTGTCTCCTCCTCTGACTTCAGGTGCACGTGACGATGAGATCAGAGTTTATTATTATCACGAGTTTTAACCTCCAGCTTGAATCCCACAGACTCTGTACTGGGTTTAATGGGAGTGAGCCACTTGCCGAGGAGCTAACTTCGCCCCCAGCTGCTAGCTTGTTGTGTAGCTAGCAGCTCGCTAACCATTAGCAAACAAAAGGCGGTGGTCAGAGGGATTCACACCAGCAACCGGAGCTCAGCCCCGGGCCCCCGGGACGCGTCTCCTCCGCGGGACCGACGCAGCAGCTGGCGGTCAGACGTCGGCTTCCTGGAGGGTTTACCCGGGCGTCGGTAATCCGCGCCGGGCTGCCTCTCTCCGGCTCAGCCCTGTTGCTCCCCGGTCCCCGGTCCCCACCCCGGAGCCTCACCTGCCTGACGGCCGGGCTGAACGGGAACTCGCCCGCCTCCTTCAGGTCCAGCCAGATCATCGGCATGCGGGGCACCGCCTCCATCGCGGCGGCTGTGCGCGGCGCTCTGAGCGGGGAAGGAGCGAAGGCCTGGTCGGTGGTTCACTGACGGTTCCTCCGGGAAGAAGCAGCTTTCCTCCTCCACTGTGTCATGGCTCCATTTACACTCACACCGGAAACTGGCGAAGCACGTGACGCAGGCTCCCCTGTACGGGCCGCGGGGGGTTGTGGGAAATGTAGTCAGCCAGGAAACTAGCTTGGTTGAAGATACATGAACTGTATACAAATTACATGTGTATAATAAAACAATTCACTAATATTATATATATTTGGATATACATATTTATATATATATTGTTCTCATTTTTTAGCTTTCAATAATATCACATGAAATCTAATTTTATACCATCGAAGATCTGAACATATTATATTCTATTGGTTAATTTACTCTTACAATATAAAATAACATAATATAATATAATACAACATAATGTAATGTAATGTAATATAATAGCAGTGACAGAAAGTAGTCAACCTTTGATTCTGTAAATACAACAAATCTTGTGTGTGATTTTTTTACCATGAAGTATACAAATATTTAATTTAAAATTACAATACACAGAGAAAAAGCATCTTTTAAAATTATTTAGCTGAAGAAATTATGAGCATTTCACAGATTATTTAAATTGCAGTCATTTTCTGTGAATCAAGTTGTAATGTCAGCTCTGCAGTCTGAGAGTTAAAGTCTTTGCATTAAAATAAAGGAAGATATTTGTGAAGACCATTATTTTATTTGGTGCAAAACTTAAATAAAGACAAAACAAATACATTTTGATCTAAATATTGATGATGATATTCTCATGTTATTCTATTACATGAACTCATGTTCACCCTCTGTCTCCTCATGCGACCCTCACAGTGCTTCTCCTCTCTGTCAGCAGAGGTCACTGGTGCATCTCAGGCTGAACGAGGAGTAATGTACAAGCTGATGAGTTTGAAGGCTCCACTGTTATGACTGTTATCACTGTTATGAGAGAGATGACTGGCTCTTATTGTCATGTTGGACTTGTTGTCACGATGAGGCCTCGCATTGAGTTGGAAAGATTAAGAAAAGTAAAGTTTACAGAAAGAAAAACCAAAGTTCAGACTGTTTCTACTGTGACTTGATTACTTGTACATCTACTGGATATTTTTTTATCAGTGTTATAAAATAATACTCCATAGAACATTGTGTTAAATGTCCGTGACACTTGTTAAAGTATCGTTTTCAATACAATTAATCTTCATTTAATGTTATTATCTCGATGAATTGCCATATGTCCTGTTTTGTCCGACCAACAGTTCAAAAATATTCAATTTACAGTCAAAAACAGCAAAAGAAGCTGAAAATTACTCAAATTATTGATAATAAATCAATTGCTTTCCCTTTATTTCTCTGTATTGATGAGTTGATTAATCATCTTATTGTTTCAGCTGCACTATTCTACATGTTTTACACAGGAACTCAGTCTAGACAGTAAAACACAATTTAATGTGATGAACCTCAGTCGCACTGTAATGAGCTGTATACAAGTACACAGCATCAGTGTCTATGTTCTACTTTAATGTATCTTTATTTCTAATGAATTGACTTGGCCTCGGTTTATTTACTTTATAATAATTAGAGTAAAGAAAGAGCCATTGTTTTAAATAATTCATATATATTTTTAAACATAAAAGCCCACATTAAAAAACCTACAGACGCTTCCTCTGACTCTTATTATCATATCTATATATAACGTTCATTTATAATTTACTGCCCACAGGCACAGTGTACACCACTAATGCAAATTTATTGAATTTCCTCCTTCCTCCCTGATTCCACCTGTCTCACTCACGCAGCCTCAGATAACAGACTGAATTAATCATGTGCGTAGCCGAGGTTTGAATGTAAAATATCACATTTTTAAAATGCACACAGGAGAGTAACAGTGTTGTGCTGCACAGGATTTAGTGGATTAATGTCACATTCACACATGATGTCTGAATTTTAGAATAAGCGGAGAAATGGGAGCTCTCACCTGTTTGATTTATTAAAACAGCTGCATCCCGGCTCACATTTATGAATCTGAAACTAAGTGAAGCTGACTGCGTGAAGAGGATCATTTAGATTTTTAATACTGCAGAGTGTCGGGGCTGGTGGATTACCTGTCTTCCTCGCTGTAATGTACGACACAGAGTGAGGAGGAATAATAATGTCTCACTTTCAGAAGACGAGTATGAGGAGTCGTTCCCTCAGCAGTCGACGGTTTGTGTTCACGATAAATCTGACGTGATGTGAGCGAAGCATACGAGGAGAATTAGAGACGAGGAGGTCTTATGTCATGAGCTGACGGAGAAATTACTGCAGAAGAAGACGTTTGGGGCCAAGTTTGACGAGAGCTTCATGACTCATGTTGCAACCACCGAGTCTAAGAAGTGTTTACCAGGTTGAAAAAGGTCTAATACAGTATATAACTATATACATGTTAGTCAAACCAATACATGCTGTGACTTTATTCAGTCTTCCTCCTAACTTTATTGCAGACTACACAACAGAGCTGCTCTTTTAAAGCATCCTGGTTTCCATCCACAATGCAGCAGCAGCAGTAACAGTAATAATCATTTCTCTCTCATCATCGACCAGCTTCAGTTTAACTGTGGAGCCTTTGCTATGTTTGACTCTGCAGCCCAGAGAGTGACTGCACAGAAAATAAATGTGTAATTCTCAACCAGCTCAATGTTATTTGAATAGTGCCAAGTCACAGCATTTATATAATATCTCAAGGTTCTTTAAGGTCGAGACCTGACAATATTTCATAAGAATAAAAACTCTGCCTCCACCGGTTGCGGAGAGACGAGAAAAATGGGAGGGGGGTGGGGGGGGGGGAGGAGAGAGAGGGAGAGCGAGAGAGGGGGAGAGCGAGAGAGAGAGACCAGGAACAGTTGTGTAATTGTCATATTTAAACTCTGTCAGACATAATGATTTTATTAATGATAGCAGATAATAATAACAAACACAAAAATCACAATAATAATCATAATCACAATAATAATATTTATAATAATACACAATCATTTGTGGTTAAATAAATCTCAGTATTGTGTTAAATGTCTTTGCATAAAGATAAAAAAAACATCATCTGAACATCTAATCGTAATGAACCTGTTGGTGAGGGTGAGGAGCAGCTGCTCTTCGTATGTTAAAGTTATGACAGTGTGATGATATGATCCTTATTGTGTCACAGTTAATTATTTGGATCCTGAGTTATATTTAACTATAGTTTTGTCATAATAAACAGCAAAACACAAAAGTTTAACAAGAGTGAAAGTGTTCTGAATAAATACAAATGACAAGTCACTGATCTTTGAAGATCATTGTTCTCATTTGAAATTTTGCAGATGCAAAACTGTGATATACTTCAGTAATATTGCAAACATATTCTAATTATTATCGTGTATTATTAATATAAGACGGGGTTGATAATGACTTTGTGGCCAAAAGTGTCAAATATGATTATTCCAAAATTCCTCCTGTTATATTTTCTGTTTACAGACCCAGACCTGTGTCCACATACTTCTGGCCACATGTCAGTTCAGTCCTACCCCCCCAACCTTCGCTCTCATCCCTTCCTTTTTCCTCCTCCTTTTCTCGCCACCAGGAGGCGCCGTGCATCAGTGCAGAGCGGCTGGGCTGACATCGATGCCAAAAGATGTGCTGAAGATGACAGCGCTGCAGGAGCGGCTGGATCCCCTGCTGAGCTGCGGAGCTGCGGAGCTGCAGAGCTGCAGAGCACCACACCATCACTGGCTCTGCAAGTTGGACAAGACGCCCTCTGACATGGACGCCAGCGACACTGATGAAGCTGCTACAGGTGGACAGAGGGGGGGGGGGGGGGGGGGGGGGGGGCAGGCAGACACTCAGACAGAGCTGAGGAGAGAATAACAAGGGGAGTCAAAGACAGTGAGGTAGTCAGACAGACAGACAGACGAGTCACGGAGGGGACGAAGGGACGAAGAGATTCACGAGAGAGACAGAAACATGATGAAGAGGAGGGGAAAGGAAATGAAGAAGGCAGAGAGAGGAAGAACAGGGTGAAAGCTTAATAAGGGAGAGATAAAGGGACAGATATCTGTAATGGGAAGGATGGGTGAGGCGTGCAGGGAGGAGGACAGAACAGCAGAGACAAGTCGCGTCGGATCAGTTTCTGATGGTGCAAGGTTAATATACAAGATAACAGAGGAGAAGATGGAAAATGACCAAGCAGTTTTCAGACAAGGCCGGTAAAAATGAGGAGGACAGGGATGGATGGATGAAGGCGTGGAAGACGAGGAGAAAATGGATGAACGGGGAGACAGGGGGGGGGACAGGGAAAGGGAGGAGGGAGCAGACCTACAAGAAAACTGACAGAAGGGGGGAGTAAAGTGAAAAGGGAATAAGACGACAAAAGTGTGCGATCGCAGACGCCGATGTGTTTGCACATCGTCCTCTCGTGGTTTCAAAAACACGTCTGATGTTTTCTAAGTGCGACGATGGTGCGAGTGCTCCTGTCGGACTCTCAGCGGCGTTGCTATGGTTTCCGTGGCCGTGCAGACTCTCTTCTCCGCCATGTTGCAAAAAAAACGTCTTTACTGTAACTCCCGCGTTTAGACACCATTTCACACAAGATGGGATCCCACCCTGAAAACTGAGAGAGAGAGTCCACGGCTCAGAATAACAAGAGTAAGAGAGTCGTGGTCAGGGATTAACTTGGATGCAGGAATGAGGAGCGAGTGAGATTCTGAAAGGCCCTCACGCTCTCCCACACGCAGAGGCCTTGCATAACGGAGGTGTGTGCGTGGGCCTGCGGGTCGTACGTTGGAGTTCTCTGGTTAGATAACTTCTCTCCTCGGACAGGACTCTTCAGCTCGCCGCCACGCAGATAGCAGGGCCTGGAGCGAGAGCAACCGGTTGACCCCGTGTCGACACGTGTTTCGTGAAACGCAAACACCCACCGTGGCCCGTGAGTGTGAAACGATCCCCTGAGGTCAGTGGTTGAGGAGGATGAATCACCATGACGACACCGTGATGTGCACTCGGAGTCTGAAATTAATTTACCGCCGTTGTTATAGGTGGGATTTTCTCTTTTATTAGATTGAAACACAGACGTAAAGCTGCAAAAAACGCTCATATATTGTCAATAAAACAACAATAAAATGACACTGCTGCTGTGTGGGTAGATAAAACGTCTCCGGCAGATCGAATCGCTCCCACTACTCAGTGTGTAAGATGCCAAACGGCGTTGAGAGGGAACCATCAGCTTCTAAACAATAAAACAGACTCAGTTTTAAATCTCAGACTCGGCAGACTATTATGCTTCATGCAGCATTAACCACACGATTCCCTTTGCTGGGGAAACTGGGCCTGTTTTAGAAAGAGAAACTGTTGTAAAGTCAGTGGAATGATTCTGAGAATGTTTTCTCACCTTCGGCAGCGCAGACGAGTTGAAGCTGAGACTCTTCGGGGCGCGGAGCTGTCGAGCTGTGACTCTGTTCTAATAGAAACCGGTGGATAAAAGTGTCAGAGTCGAGTTGTCGATGAATTCCACTAAGGATTAAAATAAATTGAATGCTGCCGACTAAACACACTCATACTGGCTGATTGTTCTGTTTTCTACTGTGCAAACATTTAATATTACACAGGTTGGATCCTATTTTATACGTCAAAGACTTTCACTGTTTAATTCAAGGCCTTAAAAACTACTCAAAAATGTAATAAAAGTTCAGAAATTGTACTTTCTCCCTCATTCCGCGACTTTTCGACTTTACTGATCAATGATGAGACTGTTTACAAAATAAATTAAATAGTTGTTTGTGTTTAATGTGTTTTAAAGTGCCTATAATCTATATTTTTTAAGGTTTTAATCACTTGACTGCTTGTACTCATCTCCAGACTCGGAGGTTTATGGAGCATTTTATCTTCTTCCAGCTCTTTGTTTTAGTTTTATAGGTCGCGACTGCACTGTTTTAGATGTTGTTATTTACATTTATAGTTATTTTTTATCTTTTATCATATTCTTCAAGCTTTTTCCAGCTTCACAGCGCTGACAAACTACTTTACTAAACCTTCCCAGCACCTTCGACAGACAAAGTTAGCGACCTGCTGGTGAACATATCAGCTGGAAGTGGTGGAGAGGACAACGGAACCAAAAGGAGGTTTATATTATACTCATAAATGATATTATATAAGAATATAAGACTTCCCTTCATTAGCTGGACATTAGAGGGCGGCTCCAGCTGTGTTTTTCACCAACCTGAATATCGTTTAAAAGGTTTGTCGGCTCCTGATGGGCTCGGGTCTGGAATACAGATTTTGCCAGACTGCTTATTTCTTTTTGTTAGACATATTTAGCTCTAAGGTTTCATATCCTGATCTCACTCTGTGCACGTCTAGGTTCACGTGTCATTGAGGACACGCCTTTGCCTCGTGCAGGACGATTGAAGTTTAGAGGTTAAGGCCACTGGCTGTGCAGGGAGAGTTTAATAGCTTCTTGTGATGTATCTTCTTCTAAGAAAACATTCACACTAAATATGTTAAAAGTTATATTTGTGTCGCTCTTTGTCTGTCGACCGTCCTCATGTAGAGACCGTCAGTAAAAAGTGTCTGAACTAGAAACCATCTGTCTAACGAGCCTGAATTCAACCTTCCTCCATCATCTCAAGAGAAAACACTTCCACACAATCTTATTTGGAAGCTGCTCATTCTCTGAATACAACAGAACGGTTTATAAATCATTAACCGCTGCAGAATGCAACCACAGCTCCTGCTCATGTGCACAGGACGGAATGCACAGATCACTGCATCGTGCCGCAGTCGTTTGTGTTTAGTTGCTGTTAGAAAGTCCAGAAATTAATGCAACAGAGAAACTAAGCCTGAGCAGCAGATGGTGAGGGATGAGATCATTTGTGCAGGTGAGCAAAAACAAAAGAAACCTCAGGAGACGCACTGTGTTTGTCTCGAGGGACACATGAAATAATTATATCTGACAACCAACCAGAAACACCTGGAGTGGACACCAACAAGTAGGACAGAAGCAAAACGACAGCAGGAGACAAAGAGAAATAATGAAGACGTTTTACTAGTCAGTGTTTGGAATTCAGAGAGGAGGGACGGAGGGACGGTGGGAGGGAGGGAGGGACGGAGAGACGGAGGGACGGAGAGACGGAGGGACGGAGGGACGGTGGGAGGGAGGGAGGGACGGAGAGACGGAGGGACGGAGAGACGGAGGGACGGAGGGACGGAGGGATGGAGGGAGGGACGGAGGGACGGAGAGACGGAGAGACGGAGGGATGGAGGGATGGAGGGAGGGACGGAGGGACGGAGGGATGGAGGGATGGAGGGATAGTGGGATAGTGGGATGGAGGGACAGAGAGATGGAGGGATGCAGGGACGGAGGGACGAAGGGATGGAGGGACGGATGGACGGAGGGACGGAGGGATGGAGGGATGGAGGGATGCAGGGATGGAGGGATGGAGGGACGAGAGATGGAGGGATGGAGGGATGGAGGGATGGAGGGACGAGAGATGGAGGGATGGAGGGACGGGCGGATGGAAGGATGGAGTGATGGAGGGATGCAGGGATGCAGGGATGGAGGGATGGAGGGATGGAGGGACGGAGGGATGGAGGGACGGAGGGATGGAGGGATGGAGGGATAAAGAGACGGATGGACAGAGGAACATCCAGCTCGTTTCATTTCATCTTTCTCTCAGACCTGTCAGAATAAAACAATAGCTTCAGTTTTTCAACATAATCAAGTTGTGTTTGTGTTTGTGTTTGTGTTTGTGGTTCTGGTTGTGGTTGTGTTTGTGGTTGTGTTTGTGGTTGTGTTTGTGTTTGTGTTTATGGTTGTGTTTGTGGTTGTGTTTGTGTTTGTGTTTGTGGTTGTGTTTGTGTTTGTGGTTGTGGTTGTGTAACACTTTGGCCCTGTTTCATTTTTAAACAGCAGCCTCGTCCTTCGCTTGTTGTTATCTAACAACACGAGCCTGCGTCTTGTCTTCAGGCGAATCCGGGGACGCCATGGCTACCGAAGTCAGTGAGCAGCCGCTCGTCGGCATGTGGTGGGCGACACCGGCCACAGGGTCATCACCATGGCGACGGACCATCTCGACAACCTTCAGCCAGCAACCCCCGGGCCGCGAGTTCAACGTCACCCTGCAGGGGGCGGCGCAGTGAGCGGGGCAGCACGTGGGCTCAGTTCTCTGGAATCCAAACTGAGAGGGAACAGAACTGATGTCATAGAACCACGAACGTTACAATAACCACTGAGGTTTTTTCTTGAGCTCCTCTGAAAAGGAGAAATAAACCAACAGCCGCCTGTCGGAGCAGATATGTGACGACTCGGCAGATTCGCTTGAACAGAAGCTGTGAGGAGTTCAAGATAAAAACTCGGCGTCTAAAGTTATGTCTCAGTAACGGCTCCCAAGGGTTGTAGCTCTGACAAGTTTGCACTCACTTCCCTGCTGAGATGAAATGTGACCTGATTAAAACCATGGAACAAACCACACACTGTGGAGGAGACGAGGCGGATTCTGGTGAAAAGGTTTAGTTAAATGTCTACAGTCTCATTTTATCAATGTGTGTTTACTTTGCAGACCTGCATCCCTCTTTCAGGTTGGAGTTTCCACAGGGAAGCACATGTTGACTGTTCGGAGCTGGAGCATCTCTCTGAGTGCATCTCTGCTTTTGTTGTGTTGTTATGAATATAAAATATTGATAGTGGAGCTCAAACAAGCGACGCAGAAAATCAAAATGTAATTTTAGGTCAACGTGGGAAAGTTCAGGAATCAGTCAGTGATGTTAGTTTTGAATTTTGCATCAAGTGCAACAACAAAGTGAAGTTTCATCTTCCTACTGAAACGTTATTACGGCCTCAGAGAGCTCTGGATACATATCGAAGCCTTTTCTACTAAAACTGTTTTTATTATTCACGTGAAGCAACAGAAAACATCCTCCTCAGGATCTAAAGTCTTATTTATCTTTATCTATTCTGTGTTGGAGCCTTGTGATGTGTCACCTGGTAAACGTGGCTCTGATATACCAGAACAAGCACAGACACACTTCCAGTAAGAGCACTTCTTACCCAGGGTGACCTCCAGCAGATATGGAGCTCGGTGGTGGGACTCAAGGACACTTCAGCAGAACGAATGGCGGTTGATGGACACCGCTTATCTTGTCCGGGGATCAAACATGTGACCTTCATGTTTTCAGAGCAGCTTTTCCACTGTTGGTTTAATATGAATTACAACAGGAGACTTCTGACTGGGACTTGACGGGAGAATAACCAAGAACTGATGCTTATTTTTCTCTGTTTGCATTATTACACGACACTTTTACACTCATTCAAATCACTGAATTTAGTTAATTAAGTTTGAGGATTCATTTGGTTAAGAAGCTGAAAGCCTCAACGTGCAGTCATCAGACAGAACCAATGGATTTGTTTGTTTTTCCCCCCGTTATGGAATCTGTCAGCAGACATTTGTTCAGACATCTGTACGCAAAGGTTTTTATTCATGCAGTATCATCAAGTCTCATTTCTAATTAAGTAAAGTCAATTTTACAGAGAAAACAGAAAATGCTCAAGAAACTCAAGCACTAAAGCAAGAAATGGTTGTTTTCTGGGGGTATAATGAGTTTGTTAAAGGGGAAGTTCACATATTTTACACATTAAGATGAGTTTGTTACCACTAAGGGTAAAATAGAGTGGGAAACGCAGGATTCAGTGTTTTGGGATCTTGTTCTATTCCTGAAACTTAATGTCAGATAACTGAAGTTTGGCTTTCCTTAATAAAGTAAATAATTACAAAATTGGTGAAATACGCTCATACGCTCAATGTCCGGATTAAAGTAGCGTGGGAGAGCAGTTGAATAAGGAACTGCACGAGATCAGATGCATTTTTAAAAACATTTTTTCGTTCTGCAGTCAGTGGAAGCCTTTGTTCTGCAGCTGACCTATAACGACGCTCCCCAGTAATGGACATTTCTGTTGCTAAAAGCCTCGAAACGCGAACACAGGACGTCTGAGTCTGAAGCGATGAAGCCGGTGTCTGATGTGACGTGTTTCCTAAACAGCTGTCTGCCTCTGATGTACTTTGAGGACTGAAGCAGATTGCGGCTGACTGAAACTGACAGAGCGTCTCTTTCAACAAGACGTCGGAGACTCGGATCACATCGGCCTCGTTCCCCCCCCCCCACACACACACGCTGCCTGATCTCACATTCGAGTCTTAAAAGCTCTTTAAAGGTTCTGGGTCTTTCACGACGTTGTAGAGGTTTTAAAGTTCTGTCATCCCACGCACATCGCCTGAGCGTCACCTGGCAGGGCCCCTCCGGCGGTCCCAGGGAGAGCAGGAGCGACTGCACCTCAGCTGTCAGGACCCCGAGGCTCAACACGACCTGCCTGCAGAGACGAGCTCCACATCAATCTTTAACGTTGCTAGAAATCACCGTCAGTCTTATCCAGATTTTTTATGTTCCTTGTTTTGTTTTCATTATGTCAAAAACTACCACATTTGATCGTCAGGACATTTCGTTGGCGCCGCAGTAAATACAGATGGACGACGTGTCTCCACTTCCTCCCACGTTCCAGAATATGAATTGAAAATATCCAGAATATGAACGCTGCCCTCTTGTGCTGATGAAGTCTGCGCAGTAGCTATTGGGGGGGATGGATCTACGATGTCGAGGTCCAGTGGACAAATGTTTTCTTTTAATATCAAAGTAGTATTTAAATTAATACCAAACTTACCAGAATCATGAACACAGGAGCTTAAACCATTTTTGAGAAAAACTGATTCAAAGTGTACTTTTTAGTTTGGTCCTCGTACCATCCACTAACATGGAGGAGGCTGGATTTGTGACCAATACCGCAGCCAGCCACCAGGGGCAGATCGAGTCGCTTTGGCTTCACTTTTGGGGAGCTGCCTATGAAACAGTCAGAAAATAGCCCGATGTGATTTATTCAAATTTATTGGTTTTGTCCAAAACCCCAAATTATTTATTTAGCAACGATATTAAACAAACAAGAGGCAAATTAAACAAACTGGAACAAGTAAATATTTGGGCTGATGTTTCTGAAATGTGACCATCGGTTGTACGCTACTAATCACAATGCATTGTGGGAAACAATGAGTCCACTTTATAGAGCATCAAAAAACTCTCTAAACATTCAAACAGCACTATAAACGTTTATATTCACTATAGGAATCTGACAGATAAAACTAAATCGGAGTAATTCAGGATTATTAAACTTGCTTTTCTGTGTATTTGAACAGAAGCAAACTGTGTGAGAGTCTCAGGTGGCTCAGCCCGACTCTGCTCGTCAGTCAAACCGCTGACAGACTTTTGTAAATGTCACCGGTTTCTGGGGAATAAAAAAAAGGAATCTTATGCAAAATAAATTATGCCGTATCAATACTCTCCCTCTCTGCTGTCGTCTGGCAAAGATATTCCCGTTCACGGAGGAACGACTCCTTCCAACCTGTTCAGAGACCATTAAATTAACTGGAGGCTTGAATGGTGAAATGGGGCGTTAGGGAAGGGAAGAAATTCAGCATAAGCCGTCTGAACGTGCACGGCAGAGAATGGAAATAATTCAATTATCAGTGGCTTTCTTTAATATGAGTCATGTTGCATAAAGCATGACAGCGATATCGATCCACGATGCTTAATGTTCCCTGCCGCTGCGACTTGCTGTGTAAGGCCACGTTTAGATTGGATTATGATCTTTGTTTGGCAGCGAGCTAATGAGATTTCAGAGTCGCAAAATGAAAGCTTTCACACCAAAAATGATTTGTTTCTATTTCGGGGATCAGAGGATCAAAGCCTACGGGCGACAGTCGCAGAAAAACAAAAGTCATTTCTGGAAGAACAGTTGTTTCGTTTTTTTTAGCAGGACTGATAAACTTTTCTTTCATTTCAGAATTATTTATGGGCGCAGGTGTCAGTGTTTTCAGATGATTAATATTCATAGTATCATTACTTCTCAGATGTGTTGTCTACATCCCAGCAGGTTGTCATCACTGCTCGCAGCAGCTTGTGTAACAAACTGGTTTCTTCCTGCTGCCAGCGTGCATTGTGTGTGAGCAGGTTTGTGTGTGAGCAGGTTTGTGCGTGAACAAACTGTGCACGTGTAGTTTTCTGCCTTCGAACAACAGGCACAATGAGCCGGAGGATTGCGTGCACGACGCTACTTTGACTTTTTTGAAAATGAGCAGAACTGTGAAAAGGCTCCAGTAAAGATGTCTGTGACAAGATAATCCAAAAAGCACAGACTGCACATTTCTCCTCTGTGGGATCAAATCACATTTAAAATTCTGATCCTCTTCAGCTCCCTTAAAGAAGAAAACAACCCTATGGATGTGTGGTATCGGCGAGATTATGAAGTAACACACGGCACCGGCTCACATTCGCCTGCTTGCCAACAGAATCCACAGGTCAATCTATCCCTGTGAGGAACGGAGCAGCTGTTTCAGGGAGGTGCCCGGCTGATGATTGCGTATCAACATATTCGGTGTCAGAGGAAAAGATTGTTATTCTGCGAGGTGTCCTGGAGGGTCTCGGCTCAAAGAGCAGGTCTGGAGCCCGGAGACTAGTGTGTGTGTGTGTCTGTGTGTGTGTGTGTGTGTGTCTGGGTTCATAGAAAACCAATCCAGACACCTGCTGGCTGCCACTGCCAGCCGCTGATAAAATGGCAAAAGAATGTGTCGGGCCTCCGGCTCATTCTGCCGCCTTGAAAAGGGCAGGGTGGCCGAAAAATGGTTTTCCTCATTTATGTATTTTTTTGTTGTTTTGTCCTTAACACCTGCCACTGTCACCAGCCAGTGAATAAACCTAATGGAATAAAACACATTAGAAAGCTGCACTGTGATCGTTTTTTATTACAAAAAGAACAGCGGCTCCAGGCGGAAAAAACAGATTAAAACAAAAAGACAGGAAAAAGCTGCTTGAGCAACGGACCCACAACATCAGGATTAAAGCACTTCACCATTTAATCATGCACGGAGAGGACGCTACATGCGGAAAAACCAGAAAAAGAAATAAACACCTCAGCACAACATCGCAAAAACTTCTGCGATAGGAAGGAGAAGGCCACAGCAGATCACGAGAACATCACACGTGGTGGAAAGGGTCACTTCCTGTCCGGGGCAGGAAAGAGCTCGGGGACGAAACATTTCTTTTTTCTCTTTTTTAAGCGCGTGTTGTTGTTGTATGACATCTCGGGTGAAGTGCAAAGACACTGACGCCTCAGTGGAACCGATGATTTCCAGTGTCTCCGCTTCCTATGATACTGTAAACAATCTACACTATAAGGCGCACAGTTGAAAAGTTGCCCAACGAAAGAGCCACAACATCAGTTCGTAAAGGGTTCGATGTGAAAACGCTTCGTCGCGGTCGTCTCCACCATCAACTCTCTGCAGAGCCGGCATACCAACTGTCAATATACCAACCGCAGGCAGTACAATGCTGTTAACAGTTTTTTTTCTTTTAAATGGGCACGATACACAGGAAAAGAAATAAACATAAACTACGATCAGAGACAGAAATGTGAACCCATTTTCGTTCCTTTTCCTAAAACATCAATCTAATCTTTTTAGTTTTTTCTCAGATGAGGCACACGGTACAGCACAGTAAACGTTATTTTTTCTTCAACACCTCTTCTGGCAGCTGACATCTAAAGACGTGGACACACCCGTGTTTTTTTTTTTTGATCGCACACACACAGAACAGTTCGAGTTTCTCACTGCTGACATCTTATCTCTTGGGGAAAAAAACCGCTCAGAAACATTAAAGGGAGAACTTTTTCCACCACAGTTTCCTCCTTTGTGATTATTTTTACCTGCTTTTTTTCACGAACCTTCGACACCGAGTCGCGCTCGTGGATTTTTAGGCAACAACCACCGCTGAATATCTTACGAAGACATAAGGCATGAAGCTCGTCGCCCCGAATCTCACCGGTCATATAAAGTCGTCCTCTCGGGTTCGTCCACAAACTTAAGACAAAACACGCTGAAAATGAAAGATTACTCTTGTTTTTTTCTTTTCTCCTGTTACTAGTTGAAACACTGATTGTCTACGTTATCAATAAAAATCTAAGGACGTAAACGCGATACGATGTAAACACTGTTTTTAATCCAACCTGGGGTGGATTTGGAAAAAGATACTCGACCCTGTGTGAGACGTGAGATGTGATGCTGGGGGGGGGGGGGGGGGGGGGAGCGAGGTAGTCCACGAGGGAACCGATGGCAGATGTGGGGGGGAGGGGGGGTGGGGAACCTGAAGAGGCTCGTGGAGAAGATGGATCAATAGTCTTCACAGCACAGTTCTGGTTGTCTTGTTAGAGTTGATTAGATTTGGCAGGGAGAAGCTGTTGAGCTCTGGTCTCAGTCCGAAACCTTCGGAGGGTTTAGTGAACGCCTGGTGAATCCGCTGTCATTTGTTCTGTCGGGGACAAAGTGCTCTTCTAGCGTGGAATCAGTCCTTTTTTAACTCAATCTTCTGAACGCGTGTGGGCTCCTCAGACGATGCGGTAATCGAACGTGTCCTTCTCGGTGTGGTCTGTCCAGTTGGACGAGGGCATGCTGCGGTAGGGGTCCAGCAGGATGCGGAAGCAGCGCACGATGAGCAGCGCCAGGAAGATGAAGAGCAGCAGCACGAAGACGAAGGCGGCCTTCTGCTCCAGCGTCAGGTAGGAGGGCACGTGGTGGCCGCCGCCTGACGAGGACAGCGTGCTGCTGAACAGGCCCTCAGCCATCCGGGGCACATCCATGCTTGACCGTCTCGGCTCCAGCTCTTTGTCCGTTGGTGAAAGATTTGCGGTGAAGACGGGGGCCTCGGCGGATCAGACCTGTGTGGGGATCCAAACAGAAGGGTTAGACATCACGTCCTGTGCGGCGTCACAGATGGAAAAGCAAAAGCAACGCAACCGCCGAGAAAAAACAGGGAAAATCTCAAACACACAACCGGAGCAAAAACAAAAGTGTCAGGCCAGAAAAACCAAAAGCTCTCAGATGAGTTTATTTTTGGATCCCCAGGCAGAACGCCCACAGCGTGAGAGGAGAAGGCTCGAGGAACTCACACACTCACACACTTCCACATTTACATGAGGCAACACTGCTCCTGAGGAAGATTCGTCGCCAGCTTCATTTAACTATTCTGAAATTACAATCCCTCTGAGTTTGAAACACCGTCGTGCATGAACAGAAGTGATTTTCTACTCTCTTGGTTTCCAGGCAAAGGAGTCGAGTGCCCCGGGGCCCCTGAATGGTTTTGGCCCTGAACAGCTCCAGAGTGGGCTGCAGCATAAACCCAGCCTCCTCCATGTTAGCAGATGGGACATGCACCAAACTTTGTTATTTGATCCTATAAAAATATGAGTGGGGTGTAATGATTGACAGCTGGGACTGACTCGTGATTGGTCGAGTGCTGGTAACGATGGTCCAGGCTCTGACTGTGTCGTCCCACTGAACTGAAACACAACTGAACGCTGGATATTACCCATGATCCTCTGCTTCCTGATCCAGAAGAGCTGCGGCTTTAACAAATCCACCAAACTCTGACTTAGAATTCTTCATATTTTAAAAGTTTCCTGCTGAATATTGGAGATAAACTCTGTTTTTTAATAACTTCTCAGTCTTTTAAACTGATCTACAGTTCAGCTTCCCTCTTCAACTCACTGGAGCTGATTCCGACAGTTGAAAAAAAAGTTTCCCAGTGCTGCTTTAACTTGTGTTGGATCATTCTGCATTTCTCCATTTGTAAATCCATCCCATTAAAAGATGCAAAGCAACAAAGACATTATCATTGTAATATTGTTTTCGTGCCTCTAATAAAACGACTAAAACGAGCTGCACTGTTTCACTGGGTGACAAGTTCCTTCATCACCATTAACACACACACTAGTGTATTCAGACTCCACATACACACTCCTGCTGCCATAAATACCCACTAGAGCTGCAGATGCGTATTAATCCGCCGCTAAACACGGCCTCTGACAAATGCGGTAATTATCCCTGTTGAAGACGTGTTTGTTAAAAGCGGCGAAGCCCAGCTGTTTGAGGAAATGACTGAGTCTGCAGGAGGGACGGACGTGTTTGGAGCTTCAAGCTGTAAACTGGCTGCAGAAGAAAGAAAAGTGCACAGAGACGATTTAACACGTTTTGGTTTTGTTATTGTGATGTATCGACAGAAAAGAGACAGAATAATGTCCTTTAGACAGGAGCGTTGCAGCATGGTGGGGAAAGAGGGAAAGTGCCTGAGGCACAAAGCTGAGAGGCCCCCCCCCCCCCCCCCCCCCCATGGTGCAACAGCAGCAACAACTTTCTCAGAATCATCTTTAATTCTGTGATGTAACGGAATCAATCCTCAAACGAGGCCTCGGGACGCCAAGCTTCTGCAGAAAGCTGCATTATTTTAGACATTTGGATGAAGACAAGGACGTCCAAGTGTGTGATGATGTGTCTGAAGCTACTTTCAGACACGTACAGAATCTGGACATCCTCCTGAAATGCTCCAGAGAGCGAGAACTCCGATGTTTGAGTCAGTTGATCCTGACATTTTCCAGAACTGCAGCCCCCCCCCCCACGTCCTACATCAACCCTGTGACTTCTGACGATGTTCTATGTTGTGTTCACTATAGCACTTAATACTTTGTGAACTTATATATTCTGTCAACTACACTGGGGATTAGAGAGAAACAACATTTTTTAATGTTCTGGACTTTTGTTGTGCACGGGGAAGGAAAAGTCTAAAAAATGTCCGGACCTAATTTTCGTCAAATATTCCAAAGGTCATGAAAGCGGGTTTGAGACGGTGATAAACTTTTATTATTTATGTGTCTGCACAGTCTGACCTTCGGTTATAACTCTGATGATACAACAGTCATTCTGACGTCGGGTCCCTGAGGTCGTTTGAAACAGTTTGACAAACTGAAAACTAGTAAATAATAGAGAAAGAATCAGGACTGTGGCAGTTCACAGGATCATTTACCCCCAGTGCATCCTGGGAAAGTTAATCCATCACGCAACACCCTTATTTGTTTTACAAGTTTGCAAACGGCTGCAACAACTAAAACACGTTAGAGAAAAATCGTTTCCCCTTTAAATCGAACACACTGGGCAGACTTTAGTTACATTCACTTAAGTTTGAATCGGTTGTAAGGTTGATTAAAGTCGTGTTAATTAGATTAATTCAGGATGAGAACAGCAGGTCAGTTGGTCTGTTAGCTGCAGTTAAACCTCAGCTGCAGAGAACCAGCCGCCTGCAGCAGCTCAGTGCGTGTGTGTGTGTGTGTGTGTGTGTGTGTGTGTGTGTGTGTGTGTGTGTGTGTGTGTGTGTGTGTGTGTGTGTGTGTGTGTGTGTGTGTGTGTGTGTGTGTGTGTGTGTGTGTGTGTGTGTGTGAGATGGAGTTGATGGTTTGCTTGTCTGATGTAAGCTCATCGGTCCAAACGCAGCCGGCAGGTCTGTTCATCATCTGATGCTGTTTTTCTCCTGCTGAGCAAATTATTACTGAGTGTTTGCTGCAAATCTTTCTGAGAATCCGTCTTTTTCTTTCCACTGCAGGAAAAAACAGCACGTTTATTAAATCTCTGCTCAGAAATGTGCTCTCGTTCTTCCTTCTTGTTTTTCCTTCTTGTTTTTTCTTTCCCAACTTCAGCGAATGAGCAACATGAGCTGTCAGGTGTAATTATCTCAACCTGGAATCGCTGTTAGTCCACCGCAACATGTACAGGACACGACATCGATACCATGGCAACACCAACGAGGACCAGCAGCTTTCCAAGAAGAACGTCTCAATGCGTGTGTGAAGGGTCTGGGACGGGGGTGGAGGTTTAACTTCTGTGTGTGATCACTTCGTTTATAACTGTTTGAAAACTGTTTGAAGATTTGGCCCCAAAGTCCCTGAAAAACAGCTCCTGGTCCCCAGATGAGAGTCAGAGAGATTTTGACCTGCATCGGATGGAACATGAGCCAAGAAAGAAGTCGTTCAGGGAATAATTCAGGGATCTAGAGGAAAAAGAATCAGACTCATTTAGTAGACTGGTATCTATGATGTGTTGTCCACTAACCAGAAGGTCGGTGGTTCGATCCCCGGCTCCTTCAATCTGCATCCATATGTGTGGTGTGTTATAGAGGAAGTACAGCACATAGCGTGTGTGTGAATGAGGTTTGTACTGTAGCACTTTGTCAATAAGACAAAATCGTCCATTTACCAAAACTACTTCACTCATTTCCACCAAAACCTGGTGGAGAGATGGAGTCTCCAAAACATTTTGATTAAGGTGCAAAATGTCACTTTCTTTAACTATGTTTTAAGACAAAGTTAGGTTCTTATTTCCTTTTTATATTCTTACTACGAGAATCGTGTTGTTGGGCTGTTGGGCCTCGGTGAAGAAACGTGATCTTTGTGCCCTTCTCATCTTTTCCTGGTTTCATCTGAAACATTTCTAGCTGAAAATAAGACGACTTGTGCAAATGAAACATCTTTTTGGGGCAGAAACATCTTCTTCATCTTCTCTCTATTCCTGTTCATGACCGATTTCCCATAAGATGGCGTCCGGACCCTCAGGAAAGGAACCAGTTATCTAGACAGTTGATCTGAGACTAAGGGACGAGGTTGACTGTTGTTGGTTAAACCTTAAAGTCGCTCTGTAAGAGTTCAGTGCACATTACACCACAGATACAGCAACGTTACTCGTGTTAGCCGTGCTGTTGCATCACCGCATCTTAGGGAAATATATCAAATTAATTTTACTAACGTGCAGAAAAACCTAAACGAAGCAGCAGCAGCTCATTTTCAGATCAATCCGATTATTATCAGATCATCAGCCGCCTCTGAGAAGAACCCAAACTACAATCTTCTCCGGGTTGCGTCCTTCGGTCACGCTTGTGTAAGCGTGAAGAGCCGTCACACAGACGGACGGTCACATGGGAGGGACGTTATGAGACAGCTCCGAGAGACATGACGGGCTGAGGAGCGGTTTCTGAATAAAAAAAAAAAAAGAGGTAAATCAGAAAAGATGTCTGTTGGCACCTCTCGGGAGAGAGAGAGCCGCTTCCAGCTCTGTCTCGCTGACGAGCCGCCTGTAATCCATCACACTTAAAACTCAGGAATGATATCTCACAGCAGTGATTCATTGGCCTCGTGGTGAAGAAGTGAGAAGGAACAGGGCTGATCTTTTTTTAATTTCTTCTTCTTCTTCTTCGTCAGAGTTTAATGTCAGATCATGAGCTCGTCATCTCGTCCGCCAACGACTCGGCGAGGTCACAGGGTCTCGAACACTTAGGGCCCGAAACCACTCTGCTGTTTGCTAGCAGGTTATACAACACGCTTCAGAGAATCTCAACGTCGACTAAGAGTTCAGAGCTTTTCTCTCGACAGTCGCATCCAAACATTTAAGCTTCTCCGTCCTCCGCTGCTCGAAGAAGCTCGTGTCATCTATTTGTGTGCTCTGCTCCTCGGCAGCGACGTTTCAGGAAAAGATAATAATTACTTCTCGAGCAGTAAAAAAATAAAACCTTAACAAAGCCTCGTTTTTAGAAAAGCGACTTTGTGTCTGATAAGTGCATCGAGTTATTTTTGGTCCAACTGAACAAAGGGACGCAGCATCAGGGGCGGTTGCCGCGGCGAGAAGAGATGAAACGGTGACAAGCAGCTGACAAGAACGTGAGTGTGACAAAGACGAGAAGCCGAATTTAGAAATGAAGCCGATGTGTGTGTGTGTGTGTGTGTGTGTGTGTGTGTGTGTGTGTGTGTGTGTGTGTGTGTGTGTGTGTGTGTGTGTCTTTACTGAGGTCCTGGTTAAAGTTAGTGGTGAGATGTGGTTTGGTTCAGGTTAAAGTTAAGTTTGGGCTTAAACCGTACGTGTAGGTTATGTTTTGGGTTCGGGATAAATTGGTCATGGTTAAGGTTATGAGGGATTTCATTTAAACACGTGTGTGTGTGTGTGTGTGTGTGTGTGTGTGTGTGTGTGTGTGTGTGTGTGTGTGTGTGTGTGTGTGTCTGTGTGTGTGTGTCTGTGTGTGTCTGTGTGTATTATGCCCTAAGGCTAAAAGACAAATGTAAAAAAACAAGAATCATGAAAAAATGAATATTAAAAGGATGAAATTTGAGGTTAAAACTTCTAAATACAACAAGTGAAATTGTGAAATTCATATTTTACATAAATGTAATAGTGATAAATGAAATGTGTTGCGTTTTGTTATATTTGCACATTGTACAACTTCTCAGTGGCCATTTGACAGTTATTTTTACAATCATTTAAATTATAAAGTTTGTGTTATGTCATGAAATAACAGACAACATACTTTATACACACACACACACACACATACACACACACACACACACACACACACACACACTTCATTACCCAAACCCTGCATGTGAAATAGTTAATAATTGAAATCAAAAACACATTTAATTATCCACATAGAAATTACAACACAACATTTCCTTTGTAATTAAAGTAAATTAAACTGTATAACTATGATAAACATAATTAGATATATTATTGTAAAGAAACTGCGTGCAAAAGTGGAAAATAAACATTAATCATGTGACTCTATATGAGATTACACTTGTTATAAATGTATAAATGCTAATATGATTTATTTTTTGCTTGATCCATCTAAATGCTTGTGATGGATGGAGACACACTGCAGCTCCAGGAAGAAGAAGAAGAAGAAAAAAAGAAGATGAGCCGCCATTGAAATGAAGCTTAATTTATTCTACATGTTTTCAATCTTTCTATATTAATGTGAAGCTGAAGATGAAGGGTGGAGTCACAGCTGGACTCCACGTGGATGCATCACAAACATCTGCTGCCCCCCCCCCCCCTGACTGACAGCTTCACACCTTCACAGCAGGGAACCTCCAAAACACCTCGTTTACAAATACAACATTAAAAAGATGCTGAGTGAGCAGCAGCATCATCATCATCATCTTCATCCTCTAACCTGTTGTTATCAGCGGGGGGGGGGATCTCCGTCAGCGGCAGGTCTCCATGTCTCCGGATCTCACGCGGCTCGGGTCGTTGTCTCTGGACCGAGGAAGAGGCAGCAGCGGCGGACACACGCGTCCTGACGCACCGATAGAAAAACACCTCACAGCCCGGTTGTTGCTTCTGTCTCCGCGGACTGAGCCGGTCAGACCTCACCCTCTCTCTCTCTCTCTCTCTCTCTCTCCCTCTCTCTCTCCCTCTCTCCCTCTCTCTCTCTCTCTCTGCTGCTGCTGAAGATGAGGAAGAGGAGGGTGGATGTTGTGGTGCGTGTGTGAGTGTGTGTGTGTGTGTTTCTCTTCCTCCTCCTCGTCCTGACGCGCCGCTTTATCCCCGCAGACACGAAGAAGTGGTACCCGTCGCTACTGGCAACCTGTTGCCATAGCAATCCTCCAGGTAGACTATATATACTGCAAGTGGATGAGGAGGGGGGGGGGAAGGTGTGGTCCTCACATGTCTGCAACTTCAGTCACACAATCACACAAAATAACACAACATAAAATATGTTATAGGAGGTCAAAGGTGAGTCCACAGAGACATTTGTTCTATTTGAATGTCAAATCTTTAATATTATTATGAATTCATGTTGTCATGGCAGCAAAGTAGTTGTATTTTATTATTCTTTTTGATAATATTCACACCCATCAATACAGATGTGTTCGCACTTGCTCTTGCAGATGTTCAGGTGACGATGAACACGTTAAGATGTGATGGAGGTGTGATGGATATTTAAAAACGGATAGTTCACCCCAAAATGGAAATTCCCTCATTATCTCCCCACCAATAAGCCGATGGGGGGGGGGGGGGGGCTGCTGGAGTGTCAGGGGTTAAACAGAGGAGCAGACAAATAGAATACAATAGAATTAAAGGACGACCAATTCTTCAAACGTAAAAACACAACAGAAGAGAAACCCCACAACACGCCTCCATCCTGCTCCAGTGGTTTCATCCAAGTGTCCGAAGCCTTCAGTGGTTTTGGATTTGACTGAGACTCTGTTTACCCCTGAAAGTGTTTGGTGGACTCAAACACTTCACCCCCCCCAAAGTGGGAAGTAGATGATGAGGGAATTTAAATTTTTGGGTGAACTATCCCTTTCACCACTGGTTAGAAACCTGTCCCTGTTTCTTCTGTCTTTACTTTAGAGGGGGGGGGGGGGGGGGGGGGGGGGGGGGATGTCTCCTGCTGTCTCGACCCTGACAGACAGGAATCCCCTCAGAGCTCCTCAGAGTCTCAGAGTCTCAGAGTCACAGTGACTGTGCAGCAGTGAAATATGATGTTATATAAAATACTGGAGTCAAGTGTCGAGCATCCAACTGCAGCACAGAGTCTCCACCTGCTGGATGAAAGGGAGAACTGCAGACTGATACAAAAATCACTTTGGTTATTAAAGTTATTACAGAATTAGAGAAGACATCTGTTACCAGAGGTAAAGTTAGCTTAGCTTAGCATTAAGACTGGAAATAGGGAAGCAGCTGCTCCAGTTACCGTTTCCACACTTAATGCTAAAATAAGTCACACATAAGTTTATATATATATATGTTTGTATTTACTGTACAGATATGGGCGTGGTATCAGTTGTATGATATTCACTGATATGAGAAGAGTCTGAGGATCTTCATCAGATACTTTACATCTCAAAATGTCTTTAAAGCAAGAATATTTCATCTTCATCTGTATATGAACATTTCTGGGAATCAGCAGATCCTGTTCCCTCATGACTGGAACTGTATTATTCAAGTAAGCTCCTTTAAATTATTTTTATATTATGGTGCTGTTATAGACGCACCACATTTGGACAGACTGATGTTAGCGAAACGTTAGAATGCTAATGAAGGAGTTTCCCACAGACTCAACTCAAACCACAGCTCAGAACTGTCACTATCACTTCTAATTTGAGTGTTGATCCCTTTTTCTATTTGTGTATTTGTATACTACTTCTGTATTTGTACTGTATCATGTTTAAATTACCTGCCTACGGACAATGGATGTCAATTATCATTCTTGTCAACTTCACATATTCATATTTAGTATTTTATACTAATGTTCATTAATCTGTTATGTCCCTATATAATAAATACATCTTTTTCATATAGCATTTCTCACATGTTGTGGTCTGAGCTCGTACGTTGGACGACTACAGATGAAGTCAGGAGGCTGAGCCACGGACAATTTATTCATTTTGAGAAAAATAAATGAAACGCACGTACTGTTTATAAATAAGATAATTTCCTTCTGAGAAATTGAAGGCAAACAGTACAACTTGTCTTTAAAAACATTATCAACTACACACACAGGGATTGAGGTCAGAACAGTTGAATGAGGTTAAATGTTAACTGTTAAATAAACATCACTTTCACCTCATATCATCATTTCTGACCTGATTCCTTCAGCTTTGTCCCCAAAGAGACGACACGAGGAGGGAGGTGGATATATAGAGTTTACAGATATAGAAATACACACGTGCACCCACACAATACACTGTACAACATGGTTATGAAAGCCTGTTGTGGAGAGACGCCTATTGGACAGGATGGGGCAGCGGAGGCGTCTGATTGGCTCCCGTGGACGCTGTGTCAGTCTCTCAGCTGCAGCTCACGCTTCAGAAGACAAAGATCAGAGAGAAGTGAAGCCGACTTTTCCACAAGTTACACCAGAGAAGGAAAAAAAACCAGGTTCCTGGAGCAGAGAGTGAATTTATGTGTCTCTCTCCTGCGACTGACAACAAACCAAACAGAACAGAACCGTTTCCCTCTGAACGTTTGGGAAACGATTTGCCGAAGCTTTCGTGCTCTCGTGGTTAACATCAATTTGAGGACGTTTTTTTTTATGTTTAGATTTGATCTTTTTGTTTACGTGACTGTGGACTGGAAAGTAAAAATATCTGCAAGTAAATAAATAATAATAACATTGCCTTAATTCATATGGAACTTGTTTAAACACAGTTAAACACATGGTTGAAACAGGATGTAAACATTCATAGGGCCTCTGGCAAGTAAGATCAGGGAATAAAATAAAAACAGAAATCCATCATTAAAACAATAACATAATAAAACAGAAAACATGTGTAGGTGATAAAAATTGGGTAGAAGGATTAATAAAATGCTTTTTTAGAAATAAATGTTTTAAGAAGTGAATTAAAAGATCTATTATACAAACTGGTAACTAATGAACTGGTCTCTACGTATAAACACTGTTTGTAACACAGAGTTCACCTGGAGGGCGGGTGAGGCAGGGGATCTGGATCTCTGGGGAATCGGGCCGACACCCCTCCAGCTGCAGGATGGTGACGGCGGGGCACTGAACCAAATGTGCAGATTTAGTGCATCTGTGAAAGCAGCTGCAGAGACAGATTTAAGGTCGGGTTCAGGTTCACAGAGGAAAATAAGTGAGACAGCTGGAGGATAGTTCACAGAGACGGGATATTAAATGCTCACGCAGAACCAGGCTTTGACGGAGAGAAGAAGAAAGAGAAACAGAGGGAGCGCTGAGACAGGAAGAGGCACTTGGGCCCAGACTGAGCCTCTTCCTGTTTGCTTTATGTTCAGGTCCAATTAGATTCAGGCTCAGAAAAAGAGACAGAGTCAGAAACCAGAAGTAACCATATTTGGAGGAGCAGGGGTTGGAGCATGAGCCTGCACGCCCATCCACATCTGCCCCCTGCAACCATTGGACGGTAGAAGCTGTCAATCACACTGTGGTGTCCACGCCCCAATGCATCCGGTGCTTTATGGTCTATTCGACTCTAATTGGATCATAATTTACTAAATGCACATCAGCTGTATTGAAGAACACTTGAAACTAGAGATTGAGACATAAACTCCTTAATGTTTACTGACGTTATAAAGTGAGAAGTAGAGTCACTTTCTCATTGACTTCTATAGAAACTACCAGTGGAGTCGCCCCCTGCTGGACATTCCACAGAATACAGGTTTCAGGCACTTTCACGTTGGCTTCACTTTCTGGACCTGGAGTCTACGAGAAGAAAAACGAGATTCAGGTCTGAGTGCTTTGGGTTTTTTATCCAATAAGATGCAAACACATGTGACATAGAGAGTGACATCATCTCCAGCCTTTCATGGACAGGTGGAGGGACAGGTGGAGGGACGGAGTTAAGTTGTGATGCTGGGTGAGACATCTTCAGACCTGGGGGGGGGGGACTCATGTTACTCTGTTAGCATTGATGTAATGTTGGACCTTCTGGTCTCCTTGATGCATCAAGTCCAGTCTCTGCCCGAGTTTCACCAGCTTCCAGAAAACTTCCATCACAAGTTTATGGCTTTTCTTCTTCTTTTCTTCCAGACGATTTATTGATGGCTTTCGGGAGGTGAAAAGGATTTAAACGAATAAGTTAAGAAGTGTTTCAGAACCTTTAAGTTTTAACAAACACGTCCATACTCCTCTGACTCAGAAATGAATGATAAAACAATAAAAAACGAAGGCGGTGACGGTGACAGACCTTTGCGGCTCCAGGAACCTTTCTCATCTCAAACCTCTCTTTTATGTCAAGTATTTCCAAAGAGGAAAAAGTAATTTGACCATTTAGCTCATATATATATTATATAACTTGTGTAACCCTACATTTGCATTTAAAGAGGTATATGTGCGACACTTGCAGAGGGGACACATTCAGCCTAAGTGCTCTTGACTCTGGGGGACACTGCGGAGTCGCGTCTGTGGACTGATGAGACAATTTCTCGTCCCGTGGTCTTTCCCTCGCCTCTCGACAGGCGGCTTTTTTCATGTTGCCCCCTCTCGGCTTTCGCAGCTCTCAAATTAAACTTCTAACGAGGTCGCTAAGTGTGAGAAAACATGTCAACCACACACTTCACAAAGTTTGCGTAAGTTTCCCCGAGCCTCCCACGTCCGAGCTCAGCCATCAAGGGTACTAAAAGCACAGCTCAGGGCGGTATTGATTTCCTGGCTCCTCTCGAGGCTTCTCCTCTGACGGGCTACTTTGGTTTGACACCTCTTCTCCCACAGCGGCTCGTCTCCTTCGCTACTGTATGAACTCAGTGGCTCGGCCTCTCCAGCATTAATTAATAGCTTTGTGCTCCCTTCAACTCGTCTGTTCCCTCAGACTAATTGCTGGAAGAAGCATCTCTGTTAATCCAATTTGGGGCCTTGAATATTCTCTCAGAGTGTCTCAGACATTATTGAGCATTTGTGGGAACGTTCAGGCCCGAAGTGAATATTTCATTTATCTGCTCTGACTGAAGGATGCTCTCTTTTCAAAGGGAAGGCTATCATGATGCACACGTACTGTAAAGAACAGAGACTGAAAGGATCGGCTGCGTACGGGAGGACTTGTCTCCAAACCAAGGTCGTGACTTCACCTCAAGTCTCGCTGCGCAGGGTCGAGAGCATTTTTTTATTTTGAAGCTGCAGGATTTTTATACTTTAAATGTTAATCAAAGCAAAATGGCATCACAGTGATGAAATCCACTTGCCTCTATTTTAAGAGAGATTTTCTGAAATTCATATTCAGGACGTTTCCCTCTAAATCTGACGCAGCAGTTTCATGTGGAAAGTTTACAGCAGAGGCTGGTTGAGGCGTCTGAGTTAGAGAACTCATTATTAATATGCATCAATCCTGCAGCACATTTAGTTCCATCTCAAACATCAGCTCTACATTGTGTTTTTAACATTTTGAAATGAGTGTATGCACAACACGAGTGGAAAATATTAAATCACGAGTAAAAATATTATACAAAACATGTTTCTGCATTAAAGAAAGAGCCACGTTTCTCGGGTAAAGCTCATTCGAAGGTTGAGTTGAAGGTGATTAATGGATTTATGCATTATTTTACATGTCGTTTAGCAGAAAAAGAAAATCCCTCATGGAAACATGTGCATCATTTTCAGTTTCTCTTCACTGTTAAATCCAAATGACACTAAATGTTATCATACATCATATTTCTACAACTTGGGCCTCATTCTATTCAAGTCGAGACACAACAGTGAGAACAGGTAGTGGAAAGTTTCATGCCTCATTTCCACGTCCTTTAAAAGTCTTGAAATGTTCTAAGATTTTAAACAAACAAACTTTAACTAACAGTGATTGTTTGTTTGCATTTTGACTCTTATTTCACTTATTTATTTACTTTGGTTGCATTTTTTATTTCTCTCTTACCTCCGATCAAAAGGTTTTGTTTTCACTCATGTTTGTGTGTTTGCAGTATAACGCAAAAACTACAGGAATCATGAAACGTAATGACAGGATGTAAGATGGGTCAAGAAAGAACTTATTAAATATTGGTGCAGATCCAGTGAGAAAACACATTTTTCAACATTTTCCTTGAGAATAATAAATGGATCTTGATTTAAAAAAGCAATCAGACGTGTTTTGGGGACTGAGATCTATGAGTGTGAATGAGATTCATATAAGAATCCAGCTCTAGTGGATGTAAATGTGGTTTCAGAAGGAGACTGTCGGGCCTTGGCAGAGATATGAACTTTACTGAGTGAGAATCTGGTTTGTAATTGACTCTATTGAATATATGTCATTAATCTCAGTTTAGTGTGACTGTGTTAGTTATAGTTAGGTGTCTACAAAGCTCTTGAATGACTCATATTATTATTGAAGGGAACGCTGTCCTGCACCTGCAGCCACTGGTCACACGGTGTCAGTGTGTAGCTGTGAATCCACTGTGGCTGAACCAACGACCACCAGTCAGCATCTTCCATCAGGGACGTTCCTTCAGTGTCTCTGAGGAATGAGTTACACATCGTTTGGATGAGAGTCAGGAGCAGTCGGTGAAACACGACGCCCTGGAAAAACCAACAAAAACAGGCTGGTGATGAATGTTGGTCAAAGTGTTTTAATTTACTAAAGTGACTGTCAGGAGGAAGTGTGAAGTGTTCGCCTACTGAACAAAGGAAATCACACACACACACAAACAGACTCACACACTGTTGTGTCTCTATGACTTCAGAGGACATAACATTAAATTACCACAAATTTACTATAATTTAGACCCAATCTTAACCTAAACCAAACCTTAGCTTGATCCAATCTCAACCTAAACTTAACCTTAAACTTGTGCCAAAGCTAAACGTAACCTAAAGCTTATCTTAACTTTACCCTTATCTTAACCTTAAACTAACCTTGACCTTAACATAAACCTAACCTGATCATAATCTTAAACTAATCCTAATCTAAACCTAAACCGAACCTTAATTTAACCTTAAAACACCTTCACTTAAAATTTTGATTCACGGGGACTTTATTTTGGTCCCCATAAGGAAGAAAAGTCCCCATAACGTGGATGTGTAAACAGATTTGGGTCCCAACAACACACACACACACACACACACACACACACACACACACACACACACACACAGCCGTCGTGTTATCACATCATTTCTGACCTCCTCCCTCTGTAACTACAAATCATCTCTGAGCTCCTTCAGCTCAGCTCAGCTCACAGAACGACTCAGTGCTTCATCCCCCGTTTCCTGTGAATAGAAGCAATCAGACGCTCGTTCAAAGACCCCGACGGGTCCTCGGCCTCGTGCGGGATAATTAGCCCAGTTAACGAACCCTCTGATTGACACAACAAGGTTTGGTTGTGTCATTTTGAATGAACGAGGCAGGTTGATTAGAAACCTGAACTGATCAGACTGGAGTGAAGAGGGGACGACTTCACCTTGATATTGGGGGGAAGAGGTTGATCAGAACCAAAGAATTGATTCACAGGATATTTCACAAGCGAGTTTGATGAGTCGGACGGAGAGACGCTTCGAGTTCCAGGCAATCAGGTCGTTTTGAGACATGAACTCTGGAAAATGACTAGAACATTGGATCTGGATAGTTTCTGGAGTTTGCCTTTCAATGTAGTACTAAGTACTTATGTAATAATGCAATGACAGAGTACTCTAGGAACAATTTATTAATGAGTATGAGTACTTGTGTAATAAGGTATTGGTGGCTACAGAGTACTTAAGTCATAAAGTAGTAATGACTACCAACTACTCATTTGATATTGTTGTTACGACTACAGAGTAATGACTTCAAGTTCTTGTGTAATAATGTAGTAAAGACTACTGAGTCTACATGTTTAATGTAGAAATATCCACCAAATACTTGTGTACTTATGTAGTAATGACAGCCAAGTACTGTGTGATGATGTCTACTGACTAATCGTGTCATGATGTCACCAGCTTCAGACACATCACACACATTTAGACGTTGAAGTTTTCAATCAAACGTGTAAAAAGAACTTCCATCAGCCGGGTGTCGTTGTCTATTTGTCGTCGTTGTGTCTGAGTGACGATTAGAATTCCACTCAGACAAAATCCACCGCTGTGCCGCTATAATCAATAAAACAGATTTCCCCTCAGTTTGTCCATTTTCTGCAAATATTTGAAAACCGAGCGATCTCCTCTTGGTATAAGCAGCACATTAGCCAGATTTTGAACAATGATCTTCGTGGTCGTTAGCGATGCTGCGGCAGGCCTGAGCTGGGATCATGTGCGTCTCCACTGCCTCCTCACAGCAGGAGATAATGTGATATTCTGGTCCCGTTCGGGAGGAGAGCCAAGACGTATTAGTGCGGACACAGCCTGCGACGGCCCACTCATGCAGCCCCGCTCTTCATCTAACGGCTCAGTCTAATTGGTTTTTGATCCACTGCTAACGAGGTTAGAAAGTGCTCCGGAAAGAAGGAAAACACTCGAAGCAAACTGTAAAAGTGAGGGAACAAGTGAAGGGAATATACAGGCAGGACATGAACAGAGGAACGGATGAATAAAGTCTTAAAATAACTGACAAATGGTGAATTCTTGACCTTTGTTTTTAGTTCTTTGTGACGTCGTCTTCTTTTGTTGCCTATTCATCTTTTTTTTATGTCTACAAAGAACTTTGTAAATGTGTTTTTTGAAAAGTGCTGTATGAATAAAGGTTATTATCGTTATTATAATTGTATGAATTGTTAAACTACAGCCGCTATCGTTACTTCAAATCTGATAATTAATTAATTCCTCACTTTTACTTCTTACTTTATCTCTTTTATCTCAACGTCTGTTTAACTTGTTATATTTATTCATATTTTTTCTTATTTTCTTATTGTATTTAATTATTTATTTATTTTTATCTCCATTTTGCTGCGTGAATTTGTCTTAAATAGTTTCTAAAACATTTTATGGTTTCTTTTCTTTTTCTTGTTTTTTATGTCTGTCTTATTATCGTATTGTCCATCACACCTGAAGCACTTTGAATGTCAAAAACCTGCGTGGAGTCGTGCTACATAAAACACATTTTGACTGATTGAAAGTGACAAAGCTTTGACTTTCCACATTAATAAAGAACAGAAGGCAACAGTTCGTGTTGAGAGCAAAGTACGAGGAGCGATGACGCTCGTGAACCGAACCACGTGACGGGGACACGACGCACATGAAACACGGCTGTGGATTCATGCAACAGGAAAACAAATGGCTGGCGAGGACAGAAATCAATGAGGTGAGTCTCCGAGATCAATCCTGTGGTTGCTGTGCTACTCCCTTCCATTTCCTCCACACACACACACACACACGCACACACACACACACACACTCCACACGACCCCAAGCTCATTGAGGGTGACAAAGACTAAACATGTTACCGCCTGCACAGAGAAATCTACATTCGTCAAAACTGTCATCTCCTCAATCTCGTGCCGACAGTAATGATCCCGAGACGCCGCCATTTTGAGACATGCAATTTAAAGAAAGAAATGAGTGCGCGGAGGAGGACAAATGTCTCCGAGTGAAGAGGAGGCGAGACGGAGGAGGGGAGAGCGGAGGAGGACTCGCTGTGAATCATTAGTTCAGTGGAAGCTCCGAGGTTCCAGGACTAATTGAGTATCAGTGTGAGCTATGGGGGGGGGTCGGCCTCAGAGCTGCTGTCGTCAGGTGTTTGGGCCCAATGAGGGGGTGTGAGCGGGGGGGGGGGGGGGTGAGCGGGGGGGCACTGTGCGAAATTAACAAAAAATGAAGCCACGCAGAATCCCTCGAGTTTGACAAGACGGTAATGATCCGGAGACGACGCCATTTTGAGACAAGCAATTTAAAGTTAGTTGAGTTTAAAGGATTCACTGGATAATAAACAAAGAATGTAGTTAGGACTTGTGCATGTATAGTACTTGTGTAATAATGTAGTACTAAGTACTCATGTAATAATGTAGCAGTGATGACCGAGTACTGTGTACTCAAGTAGCAATGTATTGATGACCACTGAGCATTTGTTTAAAAATGTATTGGTGGCTACAGAGTACTCATGTTATAAACTAGTTAAGACCAAGTACTTATTTTCATATTGTTGTAATGACTACAGAGAATTTGTGTGTTAATGTAATAACACCACTGAGTACTCTAGTAGACTACTGAGTAATAATGTAGTAATGTCTATTCAATATTTGTGTATTGATGTAGTAAAGACTACTGAGTACTTATGTAATCATTTAATAATTACTGAGTATCCATGTATTAATGTATTATTGACTACTAAGTACTAAGTAGTGATGGATGTACTTGACTGTACTATTAGTACTCATGTCTGCAGAGAACTCATGTAGTAACGCAGTAACTGCTGAGTACTTGTGTGATAATGTAGTACTACATGAGTACTCCTGATTCATAATACCAACCTGATGACGACTGTCCCCGGTGGTTCGATCCCCTCTTAAGAACCGAAGCCTTTAACTTTATTATCTAATCGTCTGTTTTTCACCTCTTATCGTCTTCGCTGTGTAAAGTCCCAGCCGAGTCCAGGTGTTGATTTTCTCTCAGGGATGCGGACGACATATTTTCTCTGTGACACTCGAGTCATATAAATAATTAACTTCTAACCTGCAGAATAATCAGCTCGACTTCCATCGCTCTGCAGAGGCAGAACAACCGAGAGACAATCTTCTTCTTCATGGGAGGAAGTTAACAGAAACCGGCCTCTAATCTTCACTGGGTGATTAGAGCGGAGAGGGAAATTAATGCGTTTATGAGAGGAGCTATAACTTCAATATTGTCAGAAAGAAGAGTGCGATCATGATGGAAAAATACTTCATTTAAAGTTGTGACTAATATTTCTGAGCAGGAGCCGTGACGGCTGCATGAGCTGTTGAGTTATCAGAAAAGTTAGGACCTCACAGGAAGAAGAAATGTTTTATACAGATAATATGATAACAGGAAGTTCTTTAGTCCCGTATTAATACAGAGTCTCATTAGCTCAGAATCATTTTCCTAAAGCGTCCTGAGCAATAAATGAAAATCCACTGACATGTAATCAGCATCTCATTGATTCTGAGCCAGAAATCCATCCAAAGTCACTTTGGGGTTTGAGGTACGACCTCCGGCAAAGTCAGATTCATTACTTCACACTTCTACGTTCTGGCCTCATAGAGAATTAATTTCACTTTGTTATGAGCAGGTCAAACTGAATCTGTTACAAACAAGCTTCATCTTAGTTTTGCGTTTTCATTCAGTTGATTGGATGCCAGAACAATGACTATTATGATATTATTATTAAAACCTTATAAAATCCTCTTACTTTGCTGTAAAATGGAAAATCCCTATTTGCACAGATGTGGAGTTTGTATGTTGGTGCATGAGTGTGTGAAACGTAAACCTCTGTGTGACAGTAACTCATCAACAGAACAGTGAATAGTGCTGTTATTCTATTATTCACTTTTGAATATGGCTGATTATGGATAGTCTTCCTGTTTTGGTTTGGACGCCCTCGGAGCAGCAGGACAGATTCATGCACAACGAGCTGTTGGATGATGGTTTTCACTGGGAAGGAATCGCACTGAACCGGCTGCGCTGGGGCGTTTCCAGCTGGCTCCAGCCGCACGGCGATGGGAGTGTTGGAGGGGTGATGGTGTCGGGGTGAGATGGGGTGACGCGGGGGGGTGAAAGTGGGGCGAGATGTCCTGGTTGGGGACAGGTGCAGGGGGAACAGGTTAAGACGAGCGTGGGTCTGCATGCGTGTGAAATCTGAGTCCTGCTGGAACAGACAAGCACAGGTGGCTCCTTGTCTCCGGGTGAAAGAGTCTGAGCTGCTGAGTCGAGATCTGAGCTTCGGCCTGACCGCGCCGGATTCAACCGGCAACCCACACACACACACACACACGCACAACAGACACGCTACTGTAGCAGTGACCGGGGGTGTGTCAGGCATCAGGCCATTAGTGCCAGACGTGCCAGGCATAGCACATAACTGCCTACTGACCTCAGCTCGCCCTCGTGGCACAGAGCGGCGTCGCCACATCCAACGCACCGGGCGGCAGGAAAAAATACATTAACCACCATTATACAGTTTATCCTTAAAACCCTCACAGCTGCTGTTCGTTACAGGGAACTTAACTTTGAATCGCTGCATCTTTAAAAAGGACCAGGACACCAAAATCCAGTAATAATTACATGTAATGATGAATTTATTAATTGACATGTTTGAGCTGATCTAGAGCAAAGACGTTATCATGGTGGGATTTTACTCTTAATGAATATTTTGATGATCTTTTATTTTTTCTTTCTTTGGTTGTTTTTTGCACAATAGATTTTCTTTCCTTATATAAAACCTTTTTTTATATAAGCGATGCAGGACTGTACAGGAACTATTAGATGGTCTGATTTTCACTCATTCTGTTTTAATGATATTTTTTGAGTCGGGGTCGTTCCCAGTATTTTAACTTGTGTGCAGATGCCGCAGTCGGTTCTGATTTAAAATCTCTTGACATATGCAAAAGGTAAAAATGACCTTTTCCATAAACAAACAGACTCAAAGAAATGCTCTGTGTTATCAGACGTCCCGTCTCTCCATGCTAATGCAGCAGCTCTGGGTTTATGTGCGGAGGGTTTTCTCAGATATTCATCTCTGATCTTTCTGCTGCCACAACACAGATGAGATGAGTTTTCTCTCCGGGACTCAACACATTCACGAATGACATTGAAAAATTCCACAGTAAAAGTGTCGCAGTCGAGCTGAAACTGGAAAAACGTCTATGATTGACACGTTAATAAAATTTAATTGGCTGACGGTTGAACCATTAAGAGGAATTTCTGTTTGGAACATTTCCTTCCAAAATAAAGTTCTTGGCCGAGGTAAAGCTTTGAGTTTGTGTGTTTGCACATCTGCATTTTGTCATAAACTGCATTGGTCTGTTTGTAATGTACAATACAAATATTATATTCTAATTACAACAACACACACACACACACACACACACACACACACAGACACACACACACAAAACCACAATCAAGTGGTCTGTTAAAATCTTTCAAAAGAGTGAACATGAATTCTGCTGCAACAGAAGATTTCTTTCCTGAGGCAGAAACAGAGGATCATGGTCCAAGTCTGCCTAATAAAACCCAGCACAGACCTGAGCCGGCCTCTGAGAGGAAGAGCGGCGCTCCGCTCGACCAGATGTTTGTGAAACGCTCGATGCCGAGTGTTGGACGCGGGGCAGAAGCTGAGATGTAGGTCAGTTCGGAATCAATGCAGAGCTGCAGTTTAACTCGGTGAATCAAGTGTGAAAACTAACCAGCAGAGCGTAAATCAGCCGCTTCTCCGGCTCCACGGTAGCAGAGGTTGTCTTTATTTAACCGTTTCTCCGACCTGGCTCCGTCTGCCCCGTTCACTCAGTGAGGAAGGATTTCATGAGAAGGCCCGAGCCCTGTGATGTTCTTGGCAGCACAGACATCTTAGAACAACTGTAATTTCTCCTCCTCTCGTTCGCCTCGGCATGAAAAGGCTCTTTCATGGAGACGCGTATGAAAAGGCAGCACTGGCGTATCAGATGGAGAAATGCAACAGTTTTCACTGAAGACGTTTTCGGGGAATTCGGTATTCGGCTTGGTGGGAGGGAGGAGGGGGGGGGGGGGGGGGGGTTGAGGCGATGGACGGACGTCGTGTCTCCGTGTGTGCTGCAGCCCTTTGTGCTCCTCCATCGGTGTTTATGAGGCATTTAAAAGCCTCCAAATGTGCTGCAGTTTGCGGCCTGCAAGTCCACCACCCCCCCCCCCCCCGCCCGAACCCTCCGGGCACGCTGCCATCGCAGGCCCACAGTTAAAATCAACAGCACAGACACAGTGCAGGGAGAGTTACGAGGGTTTTTGCAGCACAGAGCGAGTCGCCGACTCTTTTCTTGGCTTGTAAAATAACTCCACTTCTTGCACGACTGTATTTTTTACCCGACCGATGAAGAGGTTGTGGGGAATCTAACCCGTTTCCTTCGGTTGTGTTTCCATGTAAACATCAGCGCAGCCTCCTGAGTCTGTTACAAGGCTGACAAATCCCTTTTCAGCCTCCCAATCACGGAGATGATTAAGCAAAATTAAACGGGATCAAACCGTTTAATGACGCCGCATTTGCTCCTTCAATTGACTGTCTGCTGTGTGTTTGTGCAGGTTTAATGAGCCCCGGTTAAACTGGCAGATTATTTGTGTTGTTGTGATCCCTCATGGTTCAAATTTCCCTAAACCACTTTGTGCATTTGACATTTTCTAAATGGTTATTAATGGATGCTGGGATCAGATATGAGCCCAATAACGACCTGATGTCAAAGAAGACCTTCACTCGTCTGTTTGGACTCAGGCGTCGAGATGTTAGAATCAAAGCAGACGTTTCGACACGGTATCGAACTTTCAGCTCCATGTTTTGTGTTTTGGAGTCTTGGTGCATCCCCCCCCCTTCAGTCAGTCATGATCACATAATCTCACACATTTAAAATGATGAAATCCACTGATCACAAACAACATTAAAACAGGAAGCTGCTTTTAATGTTGAGCCGATCAAAGATTTAACGACATTTTTGATTTGATCACACAAGACGATGTTGTTCCTCGTATTTATCGTAAATCTGCTCTGACGTAGCGCTAAAGGCTGATGGGATATTTATTATATTTTATAAATAGCCTACTTTACGATGCATCGTCCTATTCTCCTCACGAACAGAGTCTTCTGTTGACATGTGATTAAAACTGACGCAAACAGACTTGCATTAGATTAGACCGTGTCACTCAGAATTATTTGACACCTTTATTTACTTTTTGCTCAGAGTTAATTTATTGTCATGTGTTCCAGCAGCTGAGAGCAAGGACACGACTCGTCTGTCTGATGTGAGCTGACGTCTTCTTATGATGAGACTCATATACGTCAAACCACAAATTGTACCTGTCCTCTGCATCATTATTTCCTCAAACTCAGACTGACGTATTGTTGTGTGAGATATTTTTTGAAAACTTGAAGACCCAGTGTTCATCTCAACATCATGAGCAAGTAAAAGTATTTTAATTAGTAGTAGAAGTATGTAATAAAGACCTCACAGCGCTCAGCCCCGACTCTCTGGCTGCAGCAGCTTCATTAGTTGAAAGACGTAAACCTGCTGAATCGGTGCTTTCCAGTTCAAACACTGGAAACTGGCCTGTTTGGACAGATTTCAGTTTCCCGACAGCTCGAGTCATGATGCAAACACCGGACAGTGTGAAGACAGAGGGCGAGGTCGGGACAGGGGCTGCGTTTTAAAACACCAACACTGTAAAAGTGTTAAACGTTCAGTGTGTAGGATTTAGTGACATCTAGTGGTTGAGTTGCATGTTGCAGCCACGTCAGGGTCGGTGAAATGTTCTATCGCACGGGACTCGCCCACAGTCGTGACTTCACGTGTTTCCTTGGTGATTAACTGAAATCCCAGAGGCTGTAATTCACCTCGGAGTACTAGTTATTAATGGTATTGATGTTGGCAACTCAGGTCTGCTGCTTTACATAGTAACCATAACAACAGATAACAGATAAGCTCAGAATGTGCACCAACATTTTCCATTCGCACGAGCTTCCAAAGCTAATATTGTAAAACAATAAACCACCGGCTGACGTAGATGGAGAAAAACCAAAACTGCAGATTGGATCCAAATGATTCAGCCTGAATCTGTGTGTGAGCAACAAGAACCCTGAGCACATCAAGAAAGTTATAGACCTGATGGCTTCAAAAATAAATAACCAAAAACAAAACTGTAAATAAGAAATCACAACGACATTAACCTCTAACAGAAAAGTTAGGTGCCTGCTATCGACAAGGCTAATGGCTAATTTGATGGCTGCACTGTGGACCGCTGACCAAACGTGTTTTCTTATTTGTCTTTGTGTGTTTGTTGTGTGTTTTGAACTTCAGCGCCACCACAGGTTTCCAGGCCACGTCTCACCCCAAGCAGCTTCTCCACAGACCAGAGGCCCCTTGTGGACTTGATGGATTGTGGATTTCGACGGCCCTCCGATTACCAGGAACTCTCCTCTGGATGTTTGGATTCAGTCCGTGTCTTCAGAAGGAACCACTGGGCTTCAGGCCAAGAGCTACAGACAAGGTACGGACATTTAGAAAGACGTTCACATTGTTGGTTTGTGTCAAATGAGACCAAACGTACAGTGGACAGTGACACGTACACATGTCGACGCCCCTCTTCCTGTCAGACGTGGACACACACACACACTTCACACACGATACTTCAAAGCCCGGAGAAGTTAATTAGAAGAGGGACTTGAGGAAAGTTCTGCCCGTCTCCTTCACCCTGCGTCGACAATCCATCCTGACAGGGAGCGATCCGCCAGCCGACTTAACTGAAAACTTTCCTTCGCCGTCAACTTCAGCGAGATGTATCTGTCACAGACTGAGATGAAAGTCGTGCCGCAGTGTTTAACAAGCTCAAATTAATGCCCACTCTAATGAGGCTCTTCCCTTGGATCCTTTGAGTCGAGGCCTGGGGGCGAGCAGGAATGCAACTTTTTCGCACATGATCCCGAGGAGGCCCGGAGCGCCGAGGAGGCCCAACGGAGACCGAGTTAAAAGATGAAGATTAAAAACACAGAACTCTGCTCCGAGACCACATTTAGAGACAAAGCATCAAAGACACTTGGATCCGTCCTTTAGTCTGAGAACGATATCTCAACAACCACTGATCGGTTTGCAGATGTTCATGTTCCCCAGAGGATCAATTCTTTATGTTTGATTCCTGATTTTTATTTCTAAAGCCAACAACAAATTCATAAATACTTCATACTACATTGTGTTAGGCCTTATCTTTAAGTTTGCAAGAGATGAAGGTCGACCTTTCTCTGTCTGTTGCTTAATCACAATTAAAATATGCAGCAAACCAGGTCTTTGCTGTTTAATCTCACATTGGAATACTTGGCACTTGGCCTAGGTGGGTGGGCAGAGTCCCCTTTCCCCTCCATGGTGACAAAAATAAATGTTACTGATAAATAAGAAATGACTCTTAACCCACAGAACATTAGAGAAGGTGTGTTTGCTTGTTCCCCTCCAGCCTCCATGTTGAAAGGGCCGGTAAGAGCTTCACTTTGAGGCTGGTGAGAGCGATGGATGAGAATATGAAGAGCAGCCTTGGAAAAAAAAAAACACGAAACGCTGACGGAGGACAGGACGGCGACTTCACGTCAGGGACACGGGACAGGACACGTGTCCTGAAACCAGGATCAGTGTTTTCCAGACAGATGCCTGCCTCACAGACGAGAGGACAGAATAAAGAAAAAATCCCAAGCTACATGTCAGTGCCAGTGATTATTCCACTGACAGGTCTCGATAGTGAAATATGGTGAGACCTTCTCCCCGGCCCTTTGCTGCCTGTTCCAGCAGAGACATAATGAATTGTGATACCGGCTGTCAGCGAGCAGCAGCCGGGGCTCAGACGTGGGGAATAGAAAGTCGTTCTGAGGTACATACCATGATTCCAGCGTAGATGTTTTTTTTTAAGGCTGGAGGGTTTGTGGGGAAGGTGCGGGGGGGGGGGGGGGGGGGGCTGGCAACACAAAAACCCATTTAAAGAAGTAAAAAAAACTGCAGTCGCTGGTCAGACAGATTAAAGGAGGTAGGAGGCCGTGTACAGTAATTGGAAAATGTTTTCTCTCTGTCAGTCACAACAGGCTGTTTTCTTACCGTGTCCCCGTTTTTTTTTTCCGGGAGACATCGAAAGTGACGAGGTCAAAGCCAATGATTGGATTAGAGATCAAAATATGTTTCAGGGGAGAATCTTTCAATTTCTCCAGACAAAAAAAAAAGCAAAGTGCAGTAACAAAGTGCTAAATGTCAGACTTGCTCCAAAGTTGCACGATGTTGAATCAGTGTTTTGGAAACGCAGCCGCGCTCCAGTTTTAGGTTTCAGTCGAAAATGTGGTGGGATCCTGGATAAGAGGAAAATCACAGAGGAAGATTAAAACCTTTCTCTGTCACTTTATATCACATCTTTGCCTTTTTCCACAATAAATGTCAGAGACGCAGACTATTTTTACTTTTTTTAAATCTGTATCAAATGTCCATTACTTACTTTTTACTGGAAACTGTACATTATAATCAGTTTTTGGGGAAGGATAGATCAAACCATCAATTTGACAAAGCAGCTCAGCTTTTCTCTATGTGCTGCATTTATGAATTTATCAACCATCAAACATCACTTTCATTCAGCAGCTGTGAAGAATCATCCAATAGTTTGTAGCTTGACGACCAGATCATGTAGAACAGAGCGTCTGTAACTAGTACGTATGGAATCAGCCTCTACATTAAGAACATGTACAGTTTGACCTTTGGACCCATCACGTCCCCCCTGAACACATCAACATGTCAACACTCTGCACCACAATGCATCGGCTAAATGACATTTCCCCTGGAAGTCATGCGCCTTATTGACAAGAATCAAATAATGACTTCAGCCGAGGCTTATTTCCATCAGCACGCATTCATCAGCAGCTGCCATCGAGATGGAAACATGCAAACGGGCTGGAGAAAAGGCCGAGCGCTCAGACTGCAGGCTATCGACTGCCGCTTTGTTGGAATCCAATAATTATGCAGGAGCTAATCGCCGTCCATTATCCAGCCTGGGTTCAATCTCCACCAGCAACAAACACGTCTCCGTCATCTCCTCCAGACACACACAAACACACACACACACAAACAGACATGATTATCTAATAGACTGCGGGGAGGATAATTGTATAAACTAATCGATGCCACCTCATTAGTAGAACTGTTTTGGCTAAAAGGTCAATCTCAGCAGCCATCAGAGTCATTTCACTGTGTATATTAAGACGAGAGCGTCATTTGGCTTTAACGCCACAATCGGTTTATCCAAGATCCTCTCGGTGCTAATGCTTTTACAGGAGGATCAACTGATGGACGTGACGGTAAAAACTCTGCTCGATAACTTTTAAGAGGCTCCGGCGTCTCTGGCTTCACGCTGAGGGAACCTGTGGAGAGTTTAACTGGAAACAATGAGGATGATTGAAATTGTCTGTTTTTCCAGCAGTGGTTCAATGTAAATATCGTCTGTTTTACCTGCTGGTGGCCCTGAGAGCTCAACGCAGTGAGAAGACACGAGCAAATACACAAAACAGATGGAACAGACACATGACAACACGTACATGGCAAATAGAAAACGTGTTGCAGTGGGTTGAGCTTCCACGGCCACTGGAGGAAAGGGTTTTATGGCTATAAAAACAACATCATACTCAGGCGCCTGAAACAGAGTTTGAAAAACGCTTCTGACCACGTTTTAGTTTGTAAACTCATCTTACTTTTCACTGTTGTCGTTTTTAATTCATAATATTTTCTGTATCTAAGCAACCGGCTGCAGAGAAGAAGATCTGCTTCCTGTTCACAGCAGCACGCACACGCCCAGCGTACGCGAATGGTCACGTGATTTGCATTTTCAGGTTGGTTGGTATATGGCCGGTGATTATAACTGACAGAGCTAACATCCTTGATGTGGACAGAGATCGTTTTTAGTTTGAAACTGTTTTAAAACAAAGACATGTTCGAATGGATGTGGCCTGATTCTGGATCCCTTTAATCCCAAAGAAGAGGACTAACTTGTTCAAACACTGTTATTCCAGATGAGACACAAACATCACAACTGTTTGTTCATTGGAACTAATCTCTTATGAAATGATCCAAAACTTTCCACCACTTGTAATAAAACAACATTATAAGTCTTGTGTTTTGTTCGGTTCCGGAGGGCTGATTAAATCTGAAGGTCTCAGAGACGCAGCTTCCACCAGCAGACGGAGACTCTGCAGAAATGTCTCTCCACACGACCCTGGAGCTCCCGGCTGTTTACTCGCTGTCGGGGTGAGTTCACACCGTGATGTTTATTGTCTCTTATGCAATGGCCTGTGTGGAGTCTATTAGTCGGTGTAACTTGGTAATTGAATTCAGATTTACTTCTGTAAACACATCAGAGTTCTGTCTTCATCTCTCTCCTGTGACTGGAACTTCTGAAAAATGGATCTTTACAGGGAAGCAAAACAAAACCCTGTAACTTCGACTAAATTGTTCTCAGAGTAAAACCTCAACGACACACTCTGCATTCACTACATTCATAACACCGGTGGCTCAGGGGTAGAGCGGGTCGTCCGATAATCAGAGGGTTGATGGTTCGATTCCTGACTGAACACTGAAAAACATAATGCTCGATAAAGAAGCTCTGTGTGAGTGCGGTTGAATGTAAAATGCTCTGAGTGCACGTTAATATCAGGACGGCTCGATATAAACGCAGCTCATTTACCTGAAAATTACAGAAGTACCAACAATTTTAAACTTTTGTGATTTTCTTATAGTTCTTTTTGAAAATAAAAGCACTCAGCAGAGAGAAGAACTTCCATTATGTATAATTACGTGTCAACTAGGGTAAGAGAAGCGACCGCAATCCAGTGGGTGCTTCAAAGTACCGATTTTACCGATTTACAGTTTTAACTGAGCCATTTTCACAATTTAGCTTGATAGCATTTTTTGCTATGATTAGCCAACACTACTTGGAATTTTCTATTTAGTAGCTTATGCTAAAATGTATGTGAAACATTTTAGTTTTTTCCCCCAAACCATAATTATACATATACAATAATACGTGAATTGCACATAACATTGTCAAAAATGCAAGTGTAAAATACAATTCACAGCATTGTTACCTTCGCCAAGGAGGCTTTGTTTTAACCCATTTCCATTTATTTATACGTTTAAAAACTCTTGAATCGAACACGATGGAACTTGCAGAAAAGATGTGGGTCCGAAAGTCAATCAGCTTTGTTGTGGATCCGGATCAGGAAGCAGATCCAGGAAGTGTTTCTTCCAGCTTCTTTAACATCACGAGACGTTGAGTAATTCAAGGATCTTGATGAAAAACATCAGGCGTATTAATACGAGTGTTCAATTTGGTGCAGATGAAGTGAATTTAAACCCGGTTTCACAAAGCGACTGTTGGGCTTCTAGTTTGAGATGTGAACGATACCTAACGACGTAGTTAATTTACTCACCTTCACACGGACGGTGCTGTGATGAACAACAGACCTTGAAGCACAAAATAAAAGGTAAATGATTTCTTCATTAATGAGAACAACGTATGCGTCGAGGCGCTCAACATGGGATCATTTCATCTACAAGGGGAACATTGAGTGAATCCTCCATTTACATATGCACACGTTATTATATATACATGCACTGTGCTGAGCTGGAGGAACATTATGTGCGAGATATAATTACAGGATTCTGAACTGAATTGGTCCTGGACATTTCGCTGCAGGTCGCACAGGATGAACAAGAGTGAAAAGCAGTTAGAGCGTCTACGTTGAGCAAGGCTGAAGCCTGTACATGTTCTATGTTGCTTGGTTATACCGAATGACCATTTCCCTCATTACTTTGTGGTTATTATTTACAAGACGTATTCAATTTCAAAGCAGGAACACAGGACACAACCTTGATAGGACTTTCATAACCAGGTGAACGCAGGTGACCCTCGTTTATCAGTTTCTATCGGAGTCCTGTTAATAATCTTGATTACTTCATTTGAGCTGTGCCCATAGAACACCGTCTCCAGAATAACTGTAATTGTGTTTCCTCTTGGTTTTTAATGCACAAATTGAAATGTCCTTGTTTGTCTTCTCATCAGGGGTTAGGTCTGGACAAGCCTCCTCCGCTGTACGGCAGCAAGACCTGGATGTTTACTTCAGCTGTGTCCTCTCGTGGCTCTGGGCTCTTCTTTGTTGGAGGAAACTAAACCGAATGACATTCGCTGATGTTGTTAAAGCCTCTAAAAGATCCGCTCTTGATGAAATGTGTGTAATAGAGCAGGGAACTGTGTTTTTTAGCCAACAACCAACACAGTCATAGGAGCGTTTCAAGGGACCTTGGAGGTCTGGAGCAGAACACACCTAGGGGCCCTCGAACCAAACTGAACCCTAGTGATGAACCAAATCTCTGAAATGAAATACTGATACAGCAGGATACTATACGGAGGATTCACCATGAGCAGTGGGCCACTTGATGACTTTTATAAGACGATGCAAAACTGATATCACACAGATATCTCAAAATGAAGAAGAGGAACCACTCACACAGAAGACAACGATGAAGACGTCAACTTGGAAAGACAAGACTTTTGGTGATAATGGCCGACACCTGTGTTGATGTGCTGTGAACATGTGATTTCTGCAGCATTTATACGTCGTGTTCTTTACCCCGGCTCCCCCCCCTCACTACACAACTCCACTCCAACTCTACACAATGTCAGAAAGTTGTGTTTGTGTTCATGCATCACCTGGAGACTTTACATTTTGACACATTCACCAGTGAGACACGTCATGTTTTCATTTTTATTCCTAGTATAAGAGACATACAATGGTTTTCTGTGAGACCAAATTCATAGTAATTCAAGAGGCGCAGTCTGAAAATCAAACAGAAAAAGGAAAAACAATACTGAATCAATGAGACCCCGTCCAGATAGAATGTATTTACACCAAATCAAATACTGATTCAGACGTCAGAGGCGAGACCGCTTCTTTTCTCATTCAATCTGTCACCGGCAGATAAAGAAAAACTCACACACTCTTCAAACATGGCAGCAATTCCTCTCATGGAACATTACGGGCGGGACCTTAAAAATCAAGTTGCATGTTTTATATTTGTTGTTTGAAAAGCTAAATCTACTTCTTTCCCCCCTAAAGAACAAACCTTGTGGTCAGTTATATTTTCCTTCATTAACTGGATGAATGATCAACTCTACATTGGGTCCAATGAGCTTTGGGGGATTTCAAATCAATACAAAACCCTTTCAGATACAGTGACGAGCGCAGTGCTGTGTTCAGGGGTTTGATCATGGTTCCACTCGACTGTGGCCAGAGTCGAGGCTTTGACGATTCGGACTGACATCGTCATCCCTGAGGGGAAAACCTCGGCAGATGTTCGGCGTTGCGACCACCGGGGAACCTGGTCCACCGATCGCTTCCTTAAGAATCGACCCAAGAGACAAACTCAACTTGTCGGATCGATGTTCATTGCACTTCTCCAGGTTTTAACATTTTTGCTCAACAAAAACTTTATCTCCACTCAGGTTTATCTGCTTCCTGTTTATCTGCTTCCTGTACTGCTGATGTTGACGCCCGCTGACTCAGGTTTGTCAGAATCTACAGCAGCGACCGCGTCCAGACTCGTGTCTCATCCTGCATTTCTTCTGATTCACACACTAAACCAAAACTAGATCGCCTTCTTCCTCTGAATAAGAACTTCAGTAACTGGAGCAACGTGCCACATCTTTGCTTTTATCCATCGGTTAAATGTGACTTGTAGAAATGGCGACAGGTCGTTAGGTCAAGCTTCAGAGGAACCGTGAACTGCTCCTACAGAACTCCAGAGAGATGCTAACACTACGTCTAAAAGAAAAATAACAATGGCACCAATAGGGGAAGTGACACCCAGTGGAAAGTGACCGTCTGCAGTCGCAAACTCGCTTTAACCCAACGCTCCCAAAAACAAACTGCAGGCTCACACTCCTGGGATGCGGAAAATAACAACAAAAACAAAACAACGAAGCGAAATGAAGGGTTTCATTCCAAAACTCCATCGATCTTAGAAAAAAAGAGACGATAATTTGTAAAATATTCCTTTGTAAAAAAAAAAAAAAAAAAAGGCTCAATATACTCAAGATATAACATAAAATATGATACAATAATAAGTGTTACAATCATATTCACAGTTACCAGTTTATCAGACGACTTTTTAAATGACAAATTCATTCTGGAATGAAACTCTTCAAATATACAATAGATACTGTATGACACGTACTGACGACCATAGAAAATGAAACACCAACAATATACTGGAGCATAGTAGCCATCAGAGCCCCTTGCATTAACCCCTACCCCCATGTCACACACTATTATTAAATAAGGCACACATTTACACATACAGTTAAAATTTGGCTAGTAATTATTCCTTTATTTACAACCAATAGTCACAAAGTTAATAATTATAATACTTGCAATCCGTTCTGTGTGTAGTGTTCATTCTGCCAGATGGCGTGGCGTGTTTGTCTCGTCTATTTTTTTTTTTTGTCTTCCTTTGCAGAGGAAGCTAAACCCTCTGAATTTTGCGGAGCACCAATGTCATAGAAACATTCTGGAGGAACTAAGATGGACCCGATTAGGTCGCTGCTGACCTGACATCTGCTGGAACAGGGAAAGAAAAGAGAGAAGGGACGAGAGTAGAGCTGCTTTGTGGAAGTATTTACTTTCTCTTGTCAACAAGAAACTAATTTGGTTCATTGTTTTTTTTTTTTAGCCAACTGACAATGAGCTGTGTTGATGAAGTGCATGATTCGGTGTCTCTCAGATACTTGTGTCTCTCAGAGTGTGAGGCGGGGGGGGGGGGGGGGCGGGGGGGGATCGTTTGATATGCCCAAAGATGAAAGAGTATAGTAAGGCCAAGACATAACTACTTTCGGGGGGGAATTTGCTGACTTTTCACCACAGGTTACATATACTGCAAATGTATATGTATACATATACGGTGTGGATATAAACACACATATATATACACACACATGCATAATATAAACACATTCGAGGGTGGGGCGGGTGGGGACTGGTTACCAACACTACATCAGAAAAGGTTAAGCAAAAGCCTGAATCTACGCATCGCAGGAGCCTCCGGCTTTTAAGTGTTCAAGATGACGGATGAGTTACGTTTCTCCAACATCGATGTGTCCAAAAACTAAGTTGCATTGTAAATCCACACTGAGGACATTGGCAGCCTAATATAAGGAGGTGGCGTCACGTCACCCGTGTCAGCGGTTCTATAATAAGCAAGTAGCTGAGCAATACCAATATGGTACAAAGATATTCGCTGGACAAAAAGAGTGGGAAAAACAAGTTTGGTTGAGGCTTTTGTCCACAGTGACACTGGCTGTCACATGATAGGTTGTGTTTTCTTGTTAAGGTCTGCAACCTCAAACCCACTGGATTCCTTCAAAGAGAATGTCCTTTGAGAAGACACGACGAGGGAGAACCTCCTCTAGTCCAGGAGTGAACCTCCTCAGTAGTTGAACTTCCCCTGTTGGTTAACCGGGGATGTGGCAGGTATGAACAAAGGTTTGGGAGGGACGTCGGGTTTGAGCGAGGAGCCCCGGCGGACGATGGCACCCCTGTGTGGGACCTCCTGCTCTCCGTTGTAGCTGTGCTGGCGCGCCAGGTACCCATTGGGGATTAGGGGGTAGTGAACCTCGCACGCGCTGCCTGTTGAGTTCATCCGTGCCAGTAGGGGAGGTGGTTGGTGGGGCCCACCGTTTCGTTGGCTGAAGCTGTGCTGGCGAGGGATCATTCCCCCTCCTCCACCTCCACTTGGCATCTTGGTGGCTGCAGCGATCAACGAGTGCCTCTGGGAGGAGTGCCTCCTCTCCAGAGTGGACTGGTGGTGTGGAGGGATGTCAGGAGGAACATCCATGCGTCGGGTAAGGCTGTCTCGAGGTAAAGTTGACGAGCTGTAGTAAGGGGCAGATTCTGTCTCAGGGATCTGAGGTTGGATTCGGTTGGCAAAGGCTAATTGGCCTCCACCACCACTGGCCATCAGACCTGATGGGCTCATTAACTGGGAGTTTTTACTGCTACTTGCCTCATGGATGTGCTTCAGGAGCTCATCCAGCGAGGTTACCTCCATCACCTTCTGCGAGTAACCAGGGTAAGGCTGCTGGGATAGCACACGTTCAACATTGTGGATTTTACGTTCGTCTGAAAGGAGGTGACTCCCAACTAGTGGCTGCCCATTGGACAGGCTGTGGGAGTAGGGGAAGACCTGCTGGTGGAGCAGGGCTGAGCTGGGCCTGGAGCCGACGTTGTGGGACTTTGGGTCTTTGGCATTGTTGCAATTCTGGTTCTTCTCCCACTGGTTCTTGAAGGCTTTCATGCTCTTGATGGGAAGCTCTGGGGTCGAGTCGGGTGTCGGCAGACCGGAGAGTTCTGAGGAGTGGTGAAGGTGGTGATGGTGGGGGTGAACCAGGTCTCCCATTGTCATGCCATGGTGGCCATTTCTCCTTGGTGGGTGATGTTCCTTGCTGTTGGTGAAGAAAGAATTGTAGATCTTTGGAGATGACACCTCCAGCTTGTCATCCTTACTTTGGCTGTCCAGGAGGCCGTTGAGCTTGGCCAGGCTGCGGAGGGATAGGGCGTGTGGAATCGGAGCCTCGGGATCCTTCGCCAACTTCTTGGTCTTGTGGCCTGTGTGGTTGCAGTAGCAAGAGACCAGGAAGCCAGAGAGAAAGGCGCCGAGGACGAAGGCCACCAACACGCACGCGATCAGGAGCGTATAATGAACACTGTGATTGGTCTTCTCCAGGTCTGGTGGCCGCCTCACACCTTGACAACAGAAACAGATTGAGAAAAGGTTAAGAGCTTTTCAGACTGAGCCGAAAGAGAAAAAGAAACACAAACATTCAAGAGCTAATGTAGGTCAAGTAGCAGCTGGGAGAGACAGGTTGCGTTGACAGGGATTTCACTATGTGAGAAACAGCATGGGAGAGGTGTTTGAACTCAGCTCTCTGCTCCCTTTCCCCTTCACTGTTAATAGATCAATACTGACTTTCTCGGACCTGTGCTCTCCCCACGGACCGGTGGAGACCGAGAGTTTCCCCCGGCCAGCGAGAAATCAACTCTGAAATGAGTTAGAGCTTTAAATATTGACGGGAGCAGAGCAGCAGGAACCTGATATCATTTTCACAGACTTTGCTTTCCAGTGTCGGGATCAGGGGCGCAAGCACCTGGCGTGATGAACGAGCCAAAAATAACAGCTCTGGCCAATAGCTCACCGAGTGTGACGCCTTTGCCAACGCGGACCCAAATGAGGTTGTCAAATTCTTTCAAAATGAAGCCGAGGGGGACAGTCTGTGCGACAGTGCACCACAAACACAAGGTTACTTAGCTGAGGTAAATCTACCATGTAAATGTCCTTGGGTGATGTGACCCTAGCAGAGTGTTTGCCTAATGGCGTGAAAGGCAGCGATGATAAGAAGAGTGAAACCTGCCACCTCTTATAATCAGAGCTCATTTGCAAGAGGCTGCTGCCATCTGTGGTGTCAGGCCCTTCTCTCCGCCCTTAATGACAAATTCTGTGAAACTGATTAGTCTGTGGATGTGAGGGGGTGGGGGGGGGGGGGTGGGGGGGGGGGGGGGAGGAGGAGGAGGAGGACAGAGCAGCGCAGAGGGGGGGAAACATGCAGGTGTTCAAAACAAGTTAAATCCGACAGCTCGAGAAAGCTTCAGTGAGGAATGAAAACGGAAAATGACGATGTCTAAATCAGGCCTTGCTGATGAGTTCAGAAGATGTTCAGAGTGATGATGACGAGGGTGATGATTGGTGGGCGAGTGAAGAGCAGATCGGCTCAATAATTCAGAGGAGCAGATTTTAATCTTTCCTCTGAATTAAGTGACCCAGACTTGACAGGACGACGGCTCTTGGGTCCAGAATAGTCCGGCATAGAAATTCATCTGTCGAGTTATGAAGTGGACGATATGGATGGACTGTAACAGAGTGTGTGATCCTATTTTGTGATAAACGGTTCATCCTGAAGTGGAGATATATTGATAACAGAAAAAGTAACAGGATGCTTTTGGCTCAGAGAGTTACAGAATCATTATATTCATCCAACTCTGCCAGATGATTGATTGCTCCTGCCACGAGTTCAGAATTATGTGGATATATTTACGTGGCGAAGCTGCAAAAACAACTCAAATTCTTCAAAACTTAATTCTCTGATCCCTTCGAGACAAACGTCTTGGATGGATTTCATTGTTCGTGCGAAGGAGGGTGTGAATACAAGCTAACGCAGAGTTCTGAGTGAACATTATTAAAAGGTAATGACTAAGTCAAAAGGGTCAAAGAGGTTCCTCCTCAGAGTTTGTGTGTTGATTACAGGCAAATATTAGGGGATATTACAGAGGAGGGAAATCTGATCAGAGTCGTTAGATTTCAGTCAAATCTCATTACAAATCCTCAAGAGACGAACGAGTGAAAACTAAATCCAATTTCCTTGAGCCCAGAAAGACGCCCGACACCACAATGCATGAAACGGAGAGACGAGCCGTTTGCCTCCTGTCGTCCTCGCAGCTTTAATTTGACTGAATCTTATTACAGACGAGGGCAAAGTCGGAATCCAACAAGGTTTGATCCGATCTGCATGTGCACAGTTCCCGGCCGACAGTTTAAAGCTTATCGTTTTAAATCCCGAAGTTACTGTGAAGTTCTCTTCACTCGTCATTATCCGGAGGCAGACGTCTGTGCAGGTGCTTGTCGAGGCTTAGTATCTCATCATCGTGTATCATTGCATTCATTCTCTAGCTGGGCTTTTGCTGCCATTTCCCCACAGAGATACTGTAGTCCACGATCTAATCTTTCTGGATATAACGCTTTGGGTAGAGCTTTCCAATTAAAAATCCTCAATTTTAGCCATTTATTCTTATGATTGCCTGGACTTATGACCACATTAAAAAGTCATAAATCATAATTGCAATCCCAGTGGGAGAGGCAATCAAAAGTGGTGCAGCAGTGAGCCTGTTAAAGCCTCCTCTTTTATTCTTGGACAGTTTTCTTTTGTCTCATTACGCCGGCTGCCAATCAGCTCTGCGGCAGAGACACAGTTCTGAGTTTTGGATTCTAACCGAACAGCGTCCCGGCCTGGCGGCAGCGGCGGCGGCGGCAGCATGCACCTCTTGGTAATGAGCCTCCATCTCAGTGTGGTTTCTGCCTCCTGTCGCCCCAGTGGCTCTCTGGTACCTGTGACTCATCTGCTCCCTCTGGACCATGGCGCCCTGCCTGGCCTCCGGCTACGAGGCGGCTGAGAGCTTCCAATGAGTCAAGTGGCTCGACGGGGGGGGGCGAGACACGCAGCTGAGGTAAACAAATCCAGAGCTGACAAACGACCTGTCACAACATGCTTCACCAGCAGGTCGGATGACTCAATCATTGGGTGTTTGGGACATATGGTGCCACCGGTCACAGTAAGATCATTTCACGGTGAATCATACCGACAGCCTGGCAAGCAGCTCGGCTGCGAACAGGAGGCGACGGCCAACTGTACCCAACTTCTTGGCTTTCTTTGAAGTTGTGCATCACCAGCACGTGGAAACTAAAGATTTGGGGTTTGAAACTACACGAGTACTTTTATTTTAAAGTTAGGTGACGGGGAGAAAATCGTCACCTCGTGTAGAAGCGATAATTAGACGCAGCTTTACGCTTATCTCACAACTTCCCTTCCACGTTTACACCGTTTAAGAGTCAAGTTTCCGTCTCTAAAACCGTCTCTTTGTATTTCTGTGTCGACTCAACGCGCTCTCAGCCCAGCGAAGGCTTAATATAGAGATACCCAAGTCTGCCAAAAGGTAAAAAGACAGATGGGCTGCGTGAGTGGAGTCAGGGGAGGGGAGGGGAGAGAGAGGGATGGTGACAGCCAGGGGAAAGAAAAGAAAGGGAGATGAAGGGACGAAATTCAACCTTGGTGACAAACTGGCGATGAAGAGGGGGGGAGTGAATGAGGGAGGACTCGGAGATCAATAGACAGAGGAGCAGGAGCAAAAAGCAAAAGGGAGGATGAAAGCCACAGAGCAAAAAAGAAAGAGAGATGGAGATAACAAGTGAATGTATGTGCGAGGAGCTCATTTGAAGGAGGAGCAGCAGCAGAGTGAGAGACAGACGTGACGGGCTCGGTGACAGACCATCACTCTGCCGCTGCTCTGAAGCTCTGCTGCAGCTGTGATGTGGTTGGAGAGCAACTCCTGGTGCTGCTCCACACAACCGGAGGAGGAGAAACGCTCTGCGACTGCATCCACCGGTGATAAAAATAGATGGTGCGGCAGGTTACGTAAACAGGTTTTACACGGCGCTGCCTGAGCTGTATCTTACTAATTGGCGGTGTTTTTTTTTTTTTGCATAAGGGAAATAAAGTCTGTCTGTTGTTGTGTGTGAAGTGGTTTCCCCCCCCCCCCCCCCTGCAGGTGATTAAGTTGAGTCTGAAAAACTAATTACAATGGAAGTGATAACTAAGTGATTAAGTAAATGGCGACTGTCTTTGCAAGCCCAAAATCTGCTTCGTTAACAATACAGCAGCCATAAGCTTTTTCCATGACACCAATTACCGGCAATCTGAGCACTTTGAAGTCTCGCACTTTCTCAATGGTGAAAGAATTCCTCCCTCTCGCAGGACATTAAAGCATCTGAACTGTACAATGCCGGAATTTTAAAATATTGCTGCGAGGGGAACAGCTACTTTTATATCAAGGTCAGATATGAAATGATTTAAACGGGGACAACTTTTTCTTTAGCATATGACTTTTTTCCATTATATCAGACTTTCCTCAAGGGTGCGTTTAAAACACTTTGCAAACCTGAGAACAAACTCGTCTTCTGGTTTTCTCTGCACGTCAAGTGAAGACTTTTTTTCAGAATAGCCCCCAAATTACTTTCTGCTTCCACGAGTTTACAAGTGCATGTTATTGTTCCCTTAATGGACACTCCATCCCAATGAGGAGTCAATGAGACAAAATGGCCCCGAGTTCCATATCCCTCTGCTTCCTGCTAATGCTGCAGATTTATTTCTTCCACACTAAAAAAAAAAATAAATATAAAAAAACACAATTTAACTCCTGAGAGACACCCTGAGGTTGAAGAATGGAACAAATGAATCATTTCCCCTTTTTTTTTCAAATCCGGGTGAAACGCAGAGCAGCTCTGGCTCGTCGCTGTGAGCTTTAGTAATTTGACAGTTTTAATTCCTGACGTCTGTGCGCTGACAGACGTGGTTAACAGACAGAGCGTGATTGTGTGCGTCACATGCACACACACACACACTGAGTATAAGCGCTGTGTGTGTGTGTGTGTGTGTGTGTGTGTGTGTGTGTGCAGGACTCTTGCTGTTGACTGAGTGAATTCAATCATGTACACTTGTTATTAGGAATTTGCATAATATTCCACCTCAGTGCTCAGCCAATTGGATGAGGTTTAATATATGCGCAGGAGCTAAGGTGATATGGTGTAATGTTAACAGATCCTTTCCAATTGAAAAGTAGTGGTGATGAGAAGTGCATTTCATTCCAGGTGTGCCGATGCATACAGAGAATAGATTTCATTACAGGTTTGATTGAATGCTGGTAAATTAAGTGTGAGGTGGCATCTGGCAATCAGAGCCACACTGTCTGTAGCCGGTCGGTGCTTTGAAGGGAAAAAAATTACGTTTTTCAAGGAGCTGCACAGAAAAAGCAAAGAGAAAAAGGATAGTTTTGGTTTTGATCGTCCAGGTTTGGAGATATCCGTCACTGCCGCCACTCGGCTGCACATAGACGTGAATGTTTGTGCTGATTGAAGCTTTAGAACTCGTATTTTGAAAAACTGAAAAGTGGCGTGTCGTCATAACAACGACTCACAAACAGCTACCGGCACAAAGCCAAGTGATTATAGATGATAATATTTTACCAATACCGCTGTGATCGCGTTGGGGAGGAGGCAAACATCGCAGATATCTTCAGATCAACGTGAAACCAAAACTATCTGCATGATGAGATGTCACCAAGTAGGAAAAAGAAACCCTTTCAATGAACATCTGATGAACTCAGGAAGCCAGTGAACCGGGCCGAGCACATGCACAGGGTGGAGTCCTTGTTTTCCTCTTTACATGCAGTTGCATCAGAAAAACTTAAAAAACAAAAAAAGAAAGAGCTGTTAATTTGCCATTCGGGGGCTGGTAAAGCAAAAACAGTTCCAGTGCAAACTTCCACCTGCTGATGATCTGATCCGAGAGGGAAAAGGCAGCAGTGGAAGAATCTTGGCTTTACCAACCGACTTAAAGAGACAGTCCACGCCAAAGTCCGGCTACAGCTAATAAAATCACTCTGTTCTAGCTTCGAGTATAAAGAACAATACAGCAAAACAACAAAGAAATGATGGGAGCATTAATAACAATCACTGGTTTCCTGGTGGAATCGTCTTTGGAGTGAACTGCTGCTTTAAGAGACGGAGAAACTGTTGCTCAGACGCCTGAGCACAGTGAATCCAGAAAGGCAGATCATAAAGAGGTCTGGGGTGAAAGGGGGTCAGCGAGGGAGAATTCAACAAAGGAGGCAGGTGCAGCTAAAGGGTTAGTCCAACTAAAACACAAGAGAGGGACAGAGGAAGAAGAAACACAGGCAGGTGAAAAACTGGAGGAATACCCCCCCCCCCCCAGAGGTCAATGAGACAGATTTAAAGGGTAAGGGGTTAGGGCCAAGAGCCGGGACGACTGCGGGGGTGGGTTTGATCACTGCGGGCCCCGGGGATCAGCTGATCGCTCTCCATCCTGACACCGAGCTGAGCTCTCGTGGCCCGCACGGAAGCAAGAGCCATTAAAATGTGCCGGGGATGGAAAGTGAAGAATTCGGTGTGTGTGTGTAATGTTGTTGAGGTGAGTTTGTACAGCGCAGCGTGGAGTGATGTGTTTATAAAGAAAAAGTAAAAGCATGATGTCACTTATGATCGCTGAAAAGTGCTGGTGAGCGAAGGGGAAAAGTGTCTGCGTGACCTTTAATGATCATTACACCACGACTGTGAGTCAGGGAGAGCGAGCCGGCAGCTTCAGAGACTGAGGTGTGTGTGTGAGTGTGTGTCTGTGTGTGAGTGTGTGTCCGTGTCACACCCTGAGTTGTGTTAAAACGTTTAAGTGAATCCCGTCAGGTCAAAAGCAATTTAAAGATGTTAATATTAAAACACACTTTGTGGTTTTAAAAGAGCAACAGTTGGTTTTCTAAATAATTTTTTGAAATTCAAACTAAAGGCTTGAATAAGGTGGTTTCAGTCAATTTAGTTATATTTCATGACACTGATGTTTTGTTAGTGTTTCTGATTTGTCATATCAATGACACCTTGATACCGTGGCTCCATTCCACGATCACTACTGGGATATACCAGTCCATGGTTCTGTCAAACCAGTCTGAAGAAGGGCCTGTGCCTGACACGTTACCAGGGAGGTCATTTAAAAGTTTGTGAGAGTATCAACATCAAATCTTCTGGTTTTCAGTTGACCAGTGCAAAACATTTGAGAGGTTCTTTATCCGTAATTAGCTTCAACCGAATCGGTGGCGTTGGTGCAAAGAGGGAAGTTTTCATAACCAGGATATTTTGGATTCGTCCATCTTTATTTACAGTCCATGTTTTCAACTAACGACACTTCATCCTCACATGTGATTGTTTATTGTTGCTTTTGCAAGATTTTAAACATAAAACTATTGTAGTAATTTTGAACAGTTTTGACGCTGATGTGAGTTGAAGAGTAGAAACTGCGGCGGTGGTTTGAGGGGACGTGTCGTCAGAGCTCGACCAGACGATGTGTCTGTTGCCATGGTCTTTCACAAGTATAAATAACTATCTGGAAAAACGAGCTGGCATCGATGCCCCACCCCCAGGACACCCCCCCCGCCTCATGTGAAGGTTCAGCCCGAGTTCACTTTCTGCTCGGCTCCTGTCAAGCTTTAATGAGTTGGAAAACACCCGCCTCACTTGATTCTATTATCGAGCCATCTCTCTGTGCACGTCAGTTAAATTAGCTGCTAGCACGGCTTTTCGGTCCCACACACACACACACTGGTTCATCCAAATGAGCAGAGGAGTCAGGGAAAAGGTCAAATCACAATGGAGGGCAGGAGCGGGGGGGGGGGGGGGGGGGGACAACCTGGAGGAGACTGGATCCACGAGTCTGCTCACACACACACACACACACACACACACACACACACACACACACACACACACACACACACACACACACACACACACACACACACACACACACACACACAGCTGTGAGGTGGATGTATTCCCCCGTCCTGACCGCTGCCGTTTCTCCCGATAACCGAAGGGGTCGACAGGTTCCTGCTCCTCCAGGTCGTCACTGGTTTGAATAATCGAACGCAGCCGCCCACGTCTCAGCCGATATTCTACTGTGTGGTTTTTATCTGTCGATATCTGAGCCACATAAACACTAATTCTAGTATAAACTCAGGTGAGCTGAGACAAGTCTTCTCTTTTAAATCCCTTGTTAAAACATACTTTTATCGAGGAGCCTTTCCTGATTTTATCTGTATTTTAATTCTATTTTATTGGATTCCATCTTAAAACTTAATTTAACAGAATTTTATGTCTTTCAATATTTGCGATTCCTTGATTCTTGCGGTGCTCATGTCTTTATGACCTGTTGGTTTTATTTCGCTGCCCTCGTAAAGCCCTCTGTAATTTTGGAAAGTGCTCTATAAATAAAGTTATTATTATGATCTGTATGAGCTGGATTTACTTTTACTCTTGTGCTGTAAGAGCAAAAGTTGATGAAAGAGAAACTTGTGGAAGTTAGAAAAGTTTCCTGAGCTGTTGCAGTTCTCTTCACTGTCACACAACAAAGTGACATTAAGCTGTTTGGGTTTCAAGATCCTGGTTAAACAGTCACATGACTCTGGGTCAACTACAGGTAACAGATAACGTTACTGGTCACACTCGTTATTTACAACGGACATAAAGAAAAGTTCTTTACTAAATTTATTGACTTTAATTCATTAAAAATGCTATTATGGCTTCTTAAATCTGTTTTACAGTATTTCATTGTTTTATTTATCAGAACCACCCTGAAGTGCACTTCTCTGTGTGACAGGCTTGATTGATTGATTGATTGATTGATTGATTGATGTACGTCAGCTCCAGCTCTCATTAGTATCAACACTTCATCTTCTCAGCTTTTTGCTTTAAGAGCCATCGGAGCTGAAAAGCCATTAATTACAGAGCAGGTACTGTCGTCACTCTGTCGACACTTCGCGTTAACCAGAGTCATTACATAACCGGAGTCGACAGCTGTTTGGATTAAATTCACATCTGCTCACAAAGACAAACACTGCGGATGGAGCATGTTTAGAGGCTGAGAGATAAATCAGCATTAGCACACTGCAGGTTAAAGTCAAGGTCACGACATTGGATAATTTATCTTTTAATCTGCGTCAATAACGTTTTACAATATTTCGCATAAAGCAACAGGACTAATAACCACATGTTAAGCTCCCCTGCCTCTGTCGGGCTTCTTTTTTACCGGACAGAGCTTTTACTTCCTCAATCTTCTCTCTTTCCAGTCTCAAATCCTCATTACTGCGACTTAGGGCCGATTGAAATCCTAAATGAAGTCCTAAATCTACAGGTGGCGTCTTAATAAAGGCTGGAGGTTGTGTGTTAGCGTTAAATTACCTCGGCCTGATGGCTCGTAGGTGAGCTGCCTCTTTGTTACAGCAAATGAATGTGATTTGGAGTCGAGACTAAGGAGCGGAGTCAATTTTCTTTGTAACAATGAGCAATTTAACCGCGTTAACCGCAGCGTTTCCTCAGAATCTCCTCAGGTAACTTTATCGCTCTCGACCGGTTGTTTTATTTCCGCGCTGCGTTGTCTGCCGGCCCACCTGGCGGCTGCCGGGGAGATTTGTGACCGAGCCGCGGAGCGTCTACAGAAGGCTCCGACACGAGAGCAGATATCTGGTGAGGAATGGACAGGAAGTGGGGGAGATTGGACGCCCCTCTCCGAGCTGTGATGGTTCCACACCAGCTCCTCTCTCCTGCCTTATCAAGCCGCCTCCTCTGATTGAAGCGGCAGCTCCACAGTCTCTGGCTGAAATAGATTGTGTGGCTGTTTCTTGTTCGCCCTTCACCTTCCCTCTCTCCTCCTCTCCACCTCTTTGTCCGATTCCCCCGGCTTCGGGTCCCTGCTGCTTTTTATTTGTTATGGTTTTTTCTCATTTAAGCCTGAGTGGCTCATAATTGCAGGCACAGAGTCTGGCTGTGAGATTGGACGCCTCTTTCACCCACTGAGGATTTATGGACCTGTGACTTGGTGCCTGTACATCTGAGCAGCAAAGAGAAAGACCTGCGTCACGCCGCCTTTTTCTCCCTGAATGACGTCCAAATAAACCGAATCCTCTTCCTGAACGTGGAGGAGAAATGTTCTGTGGGAGGGGAAGGACCCGAATTCTGTCTCTGGCTGCGCAGCTCGTTTCCTTTACGTGATTATTTGAGGGTCAAAGAGACATTTTCCTGCATTTCCAGTCCTGGCTAAACAGCTCTTTGACTTGTAATGTTAATCAGTAAGAGTGCGAAGTGTCACATTAAAAATGTACGAAATAATGAGACTGCGGCCTATAAAGATCAAGGTGTAATTAAATATTCAGGAACTGGCTGGACTTTTATAGGTCATGTCATTTACTGGGGCGGCCGGACGCTCTCAGCTCTCACTGCACCGGCTCTGATGCTCGGGACAATACGTGAAAGTTTCACTTCCAGAGGGAAACTTTACTCGATCACTTTGACATTTGTTACTTTGCAAATTACAAACAGCAAGTTTAACAATATAACCTTTAGAGCGGAAAAGACCAGGCAATTAATCATCTTTGATAATAATGAACGTGATGAATAAGATGATCTCAGCTTCTGGAGTGTGAAAGTATGCTGCTGTTCATTCTGTTGCCTTTTTTTAAAGTATGTTGTTTCGGGCATTTTGCTTTTATTACCTATTATCATCTGCTTTTACAGCAAAATAACAAGGAAAGACAAGTTACTGTGTGGGAGAGAGAAAACTGCGTTGTCACAACTGCAGCTTAAACTGTGAGGTCTGCATGGACGGTAACAACATTATGGACGATAGCACGAGTGACCATGCTGCACATAGCACTTGCTTGATTGGTTCATTATAAAACTGTGGACAGTATAGATATGGCGGCTGCCTCAGTCTCGTAGAAAGACGACATGGAGCGTGAAGGGCGTTTGGTCGGACGCACGTCTGATTGGTTTGAGGTGTAATGAAGGAACTAAATATTTCTGCACTATCTCACGTCTCCGATCAAAGCATGTTTGTAGTAACCACTCGTCCGTGTGTGTGCGTTTTATCGGGTGCACGTTTTATTCGCTTCGCTCTTTTTTTCGGTGGATTTTAATATCGCTGAGTTAAGCTCAAAAGGGGTTTAATTTTAATATGAATATGATTTAATATATTACATTAGATTACGGATTATAAATCCAAGGAACATGTAAAAATCTTTTCAGGCAGACTGATGAAGTCCTGATGAGTCAGACTCTCGTGGGACCGACGCTGAAGTTCACATCATGACTTTGGTGAATTACACTTTCAAAGTCTGAGTTCGCTGAGCGGGGAAAAGCCTTTTTGAGGCGCTGGGTAAAGTGGGAGTTATAAATGCAAATGAAGGGTCTCGGGGAGGGACAGAAACTTTACCTGGTTTGTGCTTCTGAAATCTTCGAGTGTGTTGTGAAACATCCAGGGAATATGTGCGTGTGCTGACGAGCTAAATAAAAGATGAGGAGGGTTCAGCTGGGAGCAGCGTTGTTTAGACTCAGGTTGATTTGAGGAGTTAATTAGAGTCGGTGCAGTATTTTTTCTTAAGTCATTAAATCTTGCACGTCCGCGGCTGTGGTATTGAGATGTATGGTTGAACATGAGGGGATAATAACCTGATAATATTCTTCAAGCTCGACCTAAACAAAGTCTCTGTGTGTGTGCGTGTGCGTGCGCTGCAGCCTTCGCTCACATGATGATCACACGAGGCTGCACAGGAAATCAAGCATCACGTCACGTGAAGCTGAAACTAATGAGGTGTGCGGTTTAAAAACAGAAATCAGTCAGTTATCAGCACCGGCCTGATCTAAGAGATCGTTTTAACTGGAGAGTTAAGTGTTAGTGAGCAGATGAGAGAGATATTTCACCCTGGAAGAACATTCACACACATTAACATGCGAACCACCGCAGTGCACGAGTGGTCGGCCTCAAACTGAAGCAGATTCTTTTATCGACTATTCGCCAGAAACGGCAAATAGAATAAAAATGATGGAGTTGAATTTATCTGCTGCCATCGCTCCATCAGCTGCGAGAACCCATCGCTATGGAAACACAGGAGGGATGATTGATGTGCGGGCTGAAAACCTTTCTACCAGAGTGAAACATCTTTTTCTTTTTGGGTTTGGTGTTAGTGGTCAGTTTGTTAGACGGCGTTCGGGGCCCAGCAGTGCAAACCACGGCAGGTCAGAGTTCACTGAGGACACACATCCCTCCCCCTTACCCTCCATCTCCACACTGATTGGCTCCGAGTCAGGTGACCCCTGTTCCCCCACTGGGGGAGGGCCATCAGGACCTGTACCTCTTTCAGGGTCACCTGCCTCCTTTGGGAATGCCGCCCCATGATAGGTTGTGCTGGCGCTTGTGGGTGTGGTCTTCCCTGCGGTTGTGACGAAGGGGAGGGGGAGGAAGAGGAGGAGGGAGGAAGGAGGGAAGGAGGGGAGGGGGGGGGCGACAGAGTGAGCGATTAGTGAAATGTGAATCAGCCGAGACAATCAACTGCACAACAATGAGGGTGAGTCCTGAGTGGAGAGAAAACGGTTCACCTGTTAACACACAGAGCAGTGATGAGCGCGAGCAACACGATGAGACACAGAGCGGACGCTAGGTCACGGGTCAGCAGCGGAATCGTACCCGCGGCCATTCTCTGAGAAGCTGTGGCTTCAGGATTCTAACATCCTCCATCTCCCTTGGCTATTTCTCACTGTGCAGACATTATTTATTCATGATAGATTTCAGAACATCAGAAACAAAGTAATATCCAGAGGAGGAGAAATCAACTCTCTGCTCTTAAGACCAGAACCGTGGCTCCTGAGAGTTTAACGAGGATTTACTTCCTCCATCATAAAACTTGTATGTTGTTTAGATATTTCTCTATACATCTGCCTGAATGATGATCTATGGTGAATCTCCCTATTTTAACAGATAACTAGACTGTTATGGAATAACAACTATTGGTGTGTCATTAATTTTTTGTGTATATTTGTTATGATATCTACTATGATATGTATATTTTCTCTATTGCTGCATCATCACGTGATTTGTTAAAAAGTGGCTTGTGGGTATTTCACTTTGTGTGAGTGTGTATTTTCTCTTTTTCAAAACGCCTCATGCAGAAATGATCAGACTCAACAATAACAGATATCTCACACCACACAAATAAATGACTGTAACATGCTTGAATTGTATTTGAATTGGTACAAATTTCCACAAGCGGTTTGGTGTCATCTCTAAATATGAAACTCCTGATTAAATACATTTTATTTCAACACCCTCGTGAAAAGCGAGTGTCTCCGTCTTTTAGTCCGAATCCACAGTTTTGCAAGCGAAGCTCCTCCACACGTCTTTTCCTTTTTTAACAGCCTTGAACTCGACCACCATTAAAAGTCCTCTGCGTCCTCTAAGTGTTTTCACAGACTGGTTGAAACAGACACTGGTGGAGTCTTTCAGCTCGTTTCCACTACCTCACCCAGGCTGAGCGCTTCCACAGATCCTCCGTCGTGTGGAGGCCGCGCAGCGAAAACATTACAACGGCCACATTCGGAGTCATCTCAAACAGGCGCCAAGAAAACGGCGCTGCCAGAGGCCTCGTATTATCAAACATATTTGTCTTGATGACACACTCCACATCTTGATTGCTTTATTAGCTCTCTGTTGTCCTTGAGGTCCGGGGAGCAGCATGCTGCCATTGGCTCGGGCCCCTGCGCTAATAAGCCAGGCTTAGCGCTAGCACTCTGCAGCCCGTGTGCAGGGAAAGGGCTCGTTCTCTCTCTCACTGCCAGCCAGTAGAGAACACTCACTGTGAATGAGTGGCCCCGTCAGTTCGCCATCTGCGCCGGGCAAATTAAAACCGAACACCAGGGGGTGTTCGGCCCCGGAGCCTCAGACAACAGCTCCAGCACCACATCATTACTTCAGCTCTCATTCTGCTGGTTTGCATCACGTCGTTTGTCCTCTTTTACTGTTGATTCAGTACAAAACAAAATGCACAATGTACAACAGAGGAGCTTTTGATTCCCGACACAGGCAAGCGTTTGACTCGAGCCCTTCTCTCTGCTGGCGGCGATTGTTCGGGCGACAGGGAAGAGAGAGAACGTGCCAGCGTTTGTTGAGCTCTCGAACAGGCGAGCGAAGCACAGCTCTGTCGGGCATATGGAGCGTTACTGTCGAGGAAAGCTGATAATTGATCTTCAGTGCAGAGACTTGAAAGCGTTTTTTTGTGTGAATCAGCTCGAAAAAATATAGAAACAACACAAAAAACAAACAGAGACGGAATCTGAGTGTGTTAAGAACTTCAAATAGAGCAGTGAAGCATCCGGGCGGCCGGAGCCCGACGGGATTAAGCGGCGGGGGTTGCTCATCAAGTCTCGCTACCAACAGGGCGGTGATTCTCCTCGAGCGGCGGCGGCTTCACACACCACTGAGGCACTGTGGGAACCCGGGACTGTCGGGGGTCTGATCCGAAGCCTCTGGCGGACAAAGTGGCCTCTGTTCTGAGAGAGATGCTGAATTAGACGCAGGATGGACGGTTCCGCGGGGCAGCAATGACCGACATCTTCCAGCAGGACGGGTCTCTGCTGCGCTGACACTAATCACTGCACGGGATCAGCCGCGGCCGTTAGCTCCCCCGTGTCATCATTTGTTCAGTGACAAAGAGACTTTAAGTCTTAAAAACTCCTCGAAAAGTTGAGGCGGAGCGTTTTAGTTGCGCGGATGAAAAGCAAATGAGGCCGGACGAACACTTTCTGACTGAGAACGACGTTAGAAACCAACAGCAACTCGTCAATCTTCTCCCAGGCCCGGCCAGCTTGGAGGCATTTCTATTCCTATTCCAGCCGTGCCAGGGGCAGAGCGGTGTGGCCGGCGGAGGAGTAATGGGACGTGACAGGGATGATGATCCTTCTTGATACAGGGCATTAGGCAGCCTCGCCGACAGAGCTCCTAGTCCATCAATGGAGTGATGCTTCAGACAATGGCTTCAATGTTTGAGCTGTCGGCCGAGGGAGAGAGCGAGGTGACCGACCATTCAGCCGCCGCAAAGAAGATTCTGTAACCTCCAGAGTTAAAAGTAAAGAGAAGAGACGTTTACTTTGTACGAATGTAAATGAATAAATCTGAGGCTTTTCTCCACATGCAGCGTTTCTGCAGCTTTTAACGAGTTAGAACCACGATGATTCACATTCAAGAGCAGTAACTACAAAGATATATCTGAATATATATCAGAGTCCCAGGATAAACCTGATCTTCAACTCATTATGGAAGATAAGGTGAAGTGAGGCGTTTGTATCACAGCGTGTTAATATCTGTGTCGCTGAGAAGGAACTACAACACGGAAAAACAAATGTTGATATAATTATGATCTTCTGAAATTGATTGAAGACCTAGTACATGATATTTTAATGTATTCAAGACTTTTTGAATTTCAACCCTGCGGATAACGTGACACTGAAAGAGTCGCTCCATATGGAATTCGTTATTAAAGGATATTTCAAGTACATAAATGGTGTACATCATGTACATGGTATTTTTTACTGTTAAGTCTTTTTTATTTAATGTTTTACTTAGTAAAAGTATTCCACTTTTTAACCAGAATAAAACCTAGCACCTGATTTAGGGAAAAACTTAACACTAACAAACATAACTCAGTTATTTTGTAGATGCACTTCCTGGGGAATCAAACCACCCAACACTTGTTGAGGACTTAGTTTCACCATCAAAAAATGTTTTACATAAACTTCACAATTACTTGACCCGTCGAGTTTTTTGATTTAGTGAGAACTTGTTAACATAACATGTAGAAACTGTCGATAAAACTAATTTAGTGAGACCCAGGCTCCGAAATTAAACTCCAGAACGTCAAAACAAAATATAACAAATGCTAATTCCTGACGGAGAAAACAACTTCTCAATCTTTAACCCGTCGGTGCTCAGGTGGGGTAGTGAGGTGAAAAGATAAAAAGACGTGTCCACTGACCATACGCCGAATCGAGCGCCGTGTTTTGCTTGCGTGTGGTCGCCAGGACATCTGAAGAAACAGAAAAACACAAACATCATCAGTGTGAGTCGGGTTATTGCTGGTTGAAAAATCTGCTGCTCATTGATTTCTAATGACTCGTTGAATCTGTCCTGTTAAAAGCTAAAGACAACAAACCCTTTCCCATGAAAACGTCTTTGAGCCGACACTTGATTAACAGACAAAGTTTGAGAACAGTATTCCAGCAGGGCCCGTGAACGGGGGCGGACTAACTACTCCTCAAGCTTCTTCAGCACGAACTGAATCACTGCCCTCGCTGAAATAAATACATCATAATTCTCTCCGTTCGAATTCGTTACATCCGCAATCACTTGTGGCCGCTCTCGCTCTGACATCGGGATCCGCCGCCGCTCGACAGCTCGCCTCCCCTCTTTCTTTATTGCTTATGTAAATCACTGAGAATGAAGAAAATGTTTCCATCTCACCGTGGCAGGTATCCGGGAGCTGATGGTGGCCGTTCTCCACGTCCTGTTCGAACCCGCCTCTGCAGAGAAACGGGGACAAAGACAAAGAGCCATCACTACATTTGCATCACTTCATTTCACCGACTGTCAGTTCCTCACAAAGCACCTCAGTGGGGTTTCCCCCAAAATTGGATTTGTTGGCGAGGAGCCTGCTCGGAGTCGGGGGGGGGTATAAGTGCTCCCCGACCAGGTTTAATTTGTCTTGTGTGCGGCCGAGGTCGGAGTGTGTGCTTCTCCTGTTTGTTGACCAGACGCAGCCGTGGGTGGTCGGACCTGCAGGAGAACGTCCGGCCTCACGAGGATCCTCAGCTCTGTGGTGCTCAGCAGATTCTGGGATCGGCACCGACTTCAGTGCAGGTCTGAGCATCTTTTCTAATTCCCAACATGTGTTATATCGGAGTCTACTCAGGCGACTGCTGGTGTAATTGGTAGCTACACTTAGTTCGGTGTCTCTGCTCTGCAATTAATGTCTCACGTATGATTGTAGCATGTCAGTAAAAAGATCTTCTCAAAAGGAAAATGCGCTAATTTAGAGTGACCGACACGAAACCCCTGTGATTAATATCTCTCCTCTTCTTCTGCAGCAGTTAGAGAAACTTGAAATCTGAAAACATGACGCTCGACGTGTTGGTGTTATTGTCAAACTTTAGGTATCAAGGATTTTTCCCGGAGACAAAAAGACAAAGATGCACAGTTGTCAACAAAAACACTTTTCACCGCCGGTTCGAAGCTTCTCATGCAAACAAAGAAAAGACGTTTGTGAACATTGATTTGTTGGTGTCGCAGTTTTTGTATCGTAACCGAAGCACAAACAAAAGCTCAATCATGTCAAGTAAATCCGTCATAAATGATTTTTACTTTGCAATTTCTGCCATCTTGAACTCGCTCCTTTGAAATCCGAAAGCCTCTTTATTCGCCTTTTGAACGTCTCCTGCCACGAAACCCAATCTGACAACTATTGACTTTCTGCTCCTCCGATGAGAACGTGCATACGATTGATACGCTGTTCTCCCTTGCAACAGACGCACCATCTCTCACCTTCGAGTCAATCACAAATCAGAGGCTCATCCGCCCGGCGGTTGAGTAATGAGATTGAGCGGAAGCCGTTCTAGCCGAGCGGAGCTTCGCATCAACGCCAACAATCCTCCCACGCGTTGAAATGAACCGAACAAACTAAGACACGGGCTCGTGTGCCGCACAAATGTAATGATCCGGTCTCCACGCAGAAAAACACGCTGTACAGGCGCGTGTGTCATCTGTATAACAAACCAATTAGTTTCTTATGTAATGTAACAGCTCACGCACATTATGTTATGTATTACACCGCATGCAAACACAGGCTCCCTGCATCCATCTATAATTAGTGAGGAAAACACACACGCATGGAAAATACATAATCCCGCACGTACATTTTTATATTTCTTCACACTTTTCACCTCCTGAGACAAACAAGATGTTCACTCTGGAGACAGGAGAGCTTCCAAGAATGAAAAAGACCAAACTGAGTGAAATGTAAACAGGACGGTCAACCCACCACCAACAGCCCATCCAAGTCATAGACGGATCCTTTAAAGGAGACGTCATCTTCAGGTTGATCATTTTTAATTAGTGTCAATTAGTTTATGACAGATTGTAATTTCAAATTTGCAGAAGTCTGCCATCAACTGTCCCGTTTAGTGACGTGTGTTTAGAAACTACTTCCTCTGTCAGTCACTACAAACCCAGACTCTCCTCCAGTAACTTCCTGAGGACGCTCACAGTCGCTGTACGACAGGAGGTGATTATAAAAATCAAACACTCTGTTATTATGAAGAGAACCAAGGAGTCTGGGACAGAACTCAATGAATGATATCTTAAAAATATCTTGACGACGTAGTTTTACAGTTGGGTTTGACGCCAAACAACAACAGAACCATAAATGGTCTGATCACATCCACAGAGACGGAGCGAGGTTGTTTTCGTTGGTATGAGTCACAGTGAAAAGGTTTATTTTTGGTACGTTTATATTCGGGTTGTCTCAGCGCGGTGACCGGTTCAACCACACGGTGATTGTTCTCTTTCCGATTAGCAAAAAAACATCCCGTGATTCAGAAGGAAAATGCAAAGATTAGAAGCTTTCTAAGAATTCCTCTCACTAACCAGAACCCTACAAAGCAGAAATGTTATTTACGACCCCAACCACGCGACCAGAGGATCAACCACAAGTCGGCATCAGCAATGTGTACGTACACTTATTCACATTTTATTTACATTTGACTTGAAACAGCTTCGACTGACATTTTCCTTCTTCTGCAGTTTAGTCCTCTCGGTTTAATCAAAGCAGCAAAGTGCTGTAAACACAGACGTGAGCTCGGTGACATCCGCCTGTCGTGAGCCGCTCGGAAAAACCAACAACGCACGTGTGGAGTCCTTTAGAATAAAACACAATCACAGTGAAGTGGGTTTTTACGGCACGGAGGCACAAGTAATATGAGGTTTGTACATTCGCTGGCAGGACCGAGCACTTCTGCCTCGTTTAAAAAGCTCGGAATATATGAATATGTGAACAGTTTTAGTTTAAAAGGTTTTTGCTGCCGGACACAAGATGTTTCCCACTTCACTGAAAAGTCCATTCTCACCGTTAAGTGCTCTGGAGGCTTCACGTTTCCACATCGCACCTGTGAAAGTTGCACGACCACAGAACGCGACCGGCTCCGAACTAGTTATGTCACAAAATCGTTTTGTTGCGCCCACGAGTAAAACTCAGATTTGAGGTCAGCGCGGAGACGTTTTCCATATTTGGTGGATGAATATGAAAACAGCCTCTTGGTGTCAAACTCTGCACATAAATCATTCCGGCACAGTGAATGTCAAACGTGGCCGGCAGTGGAGCAACAATAAGCAAATCCATTTCTGAATAAATGGGGAGGGGGGGGATTCACACAATGTGCCGGAGTGAACCGGAGCCTGTAAACAGTTTTGTTAACTGGTGGCGTGACAGGTCACCTTTACTTCAGGAAAAAACACGACAGACTTGTCAGCACTCGACACCGTAATTGACCTTCTGGCGTTTCGTGCATTTGAATAAACATCAGGCGAGAATTCATCTCTCACCCATCTGTCTGCTTTTACCCACAATCCCTTTCAGTCCGGGTCCGCGTCCCGTCACTTCCCGTCTTTCCACCTGGTTTCAGATTTCCTTCGCTGTGTGATTATTATTTGCGTCCTGACATCGATAATAAAAGAGCTTTGTGCTCGGTGGCACAACATTGATTTCATTTCACAGATCAGCGGAAAAACATCTCACGAATGCAGCGGCTGAGACGTTAAGAACGTTCCACAGGGATGAATTCACTGAGGGGGCGAGAACGTGCACTGATCATTAACACATGCACATCGGAGTGCAGACACCAGATCAGCTGCAGGAGCTGAATAAAGCTTCTAGGGAACTAAGTGATGAATTGTGTGTGAAAGCAGAAATGTAAATACAAATTCCAACACTGAAATCTTTAACTACCTTCGCCAAGGAGTTTATGTTTCCATCGGGTTTGTTAGTTAGTTTGCAGGATTACACAAAAACTACCAAGAAAATTTATGGAAAGATGCATTTTATGGGATCAACAAAGAGTCTTTTTCGTTGATTTCTCAGGGAATGATTTATGGATCTTGATGAAAACAATCAGACACGTTCACAGGACTAAGATCTGTGATTGTAATTTGGTGCAGATCCAACTAACAATCGGTATCTAGTGAATTTAAATGTGGTTTTTATTTATGTATATATATCGGCCGAGAATCAGAATCAGAAATTCCTTCTCACTAATTGTGTTTTGGTCTTTATCCCAGAAAGATCCGTATCAGCCAGGTTCTATGTTCCACAGCTGAGAACCGTCCAACAACAACAACTGCACTGTTGAGTCTAGTTCGTCTGATACAACAGCTCCAGGCTGATTTCAGAGCTTCTTACAGAAATGAAAGTTCGTGTGATTTCAGTGATTTATAAGTTAGAGAAGCAGCTCAGAGCCAGCGACGCGTCAGGAAGCACCGAGAGACGGATTAACTCTCTGCTGCTTCAGGTGTTCTTTGTCTGATTTGATAACAATAAGAGAATTATGGAATATGACCAGTCTGATTCTTAATGAAGTTTCAATCTGCTCCACACAGCTGACCTGATTCCCCCCCCCCCTCTCTGTCTTTCTGTCCTTGGCCGTGTTCTGTGTTGGCGTTGGGGCTCTGGCTCTGGCGATTATGTCAAATGCATTATGGATGACACAAAAAAACTAAAAACACCCCGAAACGGTCTGAAGTGGAGTCGTCCAGCCGCACAATCCCCCGGCGTTCGAGATGAAGAGGCACGAGGAGAATGTGAATCCTCCCCCCCCTCCCCGCCCCCCGCCCCTGTCCTCCGGATCAGCCACAAATCAGTCATTAAAATTTATGCCACCTCTGGATGAGGAAGGAGAAGGAAAAAAGAGGCAGTGAAAAGAAATGATGTGAGCGAGGAGACGGTGAGAAAGGAGGAGGAGGAGGAGGAGGAGGAGGAGGTCCCAGTAGGTTGATGAGTATTGAGCTGTTTCATCTTTAACTCTGGTCAGGCTCCTTTCTCCTCCTGATTCTCATAACTTCCTCCTTCCCTTTCTCCTCTTTCTCCAGCTGCTCCTCAGCTCCGCTCACTGTGACACATTTAAACGCACGTCGACATAAAACTTATCACTTCAGGCAGGTTTCAAATCGGAGGTTTTTTTTGGAGCCGCACAGCCTGAGGAGAACGTTTCTCTCCTCTAAATGAAATACAGATGTTCAGCACTTTTCTCTCTGCCCTTCCTCGTGTGTTCTCCTTCTCTTACCCTTCGCTTCATTGGTTTTCCCTTCACGCTTTCCTTCTTTATTCCATCGCTCTCTCAGTTCTCAACTTTTTCCCTCATCTCTTTATTCGTCCCACTTTCCTTTGTCTTCCTTCGTCTTCTCGTGTTTCTCTTGTTCTCTTTCTCTCTGGCAGACGACGGAGGTTTTTATTTTATTTGCTGGCTGATCTCTCCCAGGTTCTGGTCCGTCGGTTTCCAGCGCGGCTCCGTCCCGCACGCTAAACACGGACTCATAAATCAAACCTCGGCGAGCAGCTCGGAGTTCCTCGCCAGCAGGAAGACGCATCGTAACTTCCTGCTTCTCCCGCTTCACCTCCCAGTGACGGCCACTAACTCTGAACCTCAGACCACGCACCTTCTCCAAATCTTAATCACACCCTTAACTCGAATCATAAAAACCCACTCCTGAAGGTCTCAACTAAATTAAAAGCACCTTTTCCATGTAGCTTGCCAACTTTCATGCTTCATTACACACAGAAATTTAATAAGGAAAACATATTTCCAATGAAAAGCTCATTATTTTTATTACTTTAAAAGCAGTGGATCTTTAATAGTTATCTCAGCGTGCACCGGGAAACATAAACAAAGGCTTCACCTCATAAAACGCACAAATTGAAGTCTCCTCCTTCTTCTTGACGTCTAATTAAATCACAGCAACAGGAAGTGGATCAGATCGACCTCACTTCATTTCACTGGCAGCAAAAACCTTTCTGACAATCTGCCAATTACAAAATATAAAGCTCAAAAATCAATCAACAAGATAAACTGTATTAACTCGTTAAATGTTGACGTCAGATTTTGTTACCAATGAGCAAAACTATGCTAGCTGTTTCCATCTATCTACAGTGTTTATGCTAAGCTACGTAGTGCCAGACATATTTTTTGCACAGTTTATTCTCTAAAATAAGTTTTCAAACCCACAAACATAAACATTAAACCCTTTATGTCTGCGAGAGGCTCATAGGAATAAATCTGTTGCGTTCTAAAGCTAAACTCGCTGTCATTAATTTTAATGAATGAGCATAAACGTCAGCAAGAAAGCAAACATGACACATTTCACTTGTACAGGTCTGACACCCACAAGATGGTTTAGAAAGAAGCTCGTGTTTGTGTTGTTGCCTGAGCTGAGCCCAGAGGCAGGAAACAGGGACACGGTGAGTTCTGCTCCTCCACAGATCACAAACTCTGCCAACCAGCACCTCCACCGCTCCGTCATCAACATGTGGCCCCGTGATTATTTAATCCGCACGAGATCAGAAGTGTAAAAACTACACGTCGTGGTTTCATAGGAGGATTATGTGCCTGATTATTTCTTGGCCGGGGGCCTCGGAGGCTTCACGGAGACTCGTCTTCGCCGTGAGGCTGCCAGACAAAAACCAGCTGCTTCCAGTCTTTATACTCTGATAAGTTAACCAGCTGCGGGAAACAGCTGGATTTCTGGCAGAGCGACACACCGGGACGTCACCGTGCCTGAGAGGGAAACTGGCTTGTTTCCCAAAAATATAGAAAAACCTAAAAATATACGAGGGCACAGACTCATCTAAAAAAAGAAAACAAAAATCCCATTAGCCTCCGTGTGTGTGTGAGGGCGGCGACAGTGACACGTCCGACCGGCCGGGCAAAGGATACGTTGTAATTTCAGGTCTGCACATTTCAGGCCCTAAAATAATCTGTGGGAAGCCACTCGGCACAGGAAGTGATGCTCCCTGTGTGTGTGTCTGTGTGTGTGTGAGGTAACACACACACACACACACACAGACACACACAGTTTACAACCAGTGTACACAGAGATAAAGGAACAGTGATTTAGCAGCAGGTTGTACATCAGCCACATGGGGACACACAAAGTCCTCGACTGCCAGGAGGCAAATAGGAGGAGAAAACAGTTGCTTTAACTGCCTTTACACCTCCCTCCTCCTCCTCCTCCTCCCTCCCTCCCTCCTCCTCCTCCTCCACTACATCCATCTATCTGTCTCCCTCTTCATGCATCCATCTGTTCGTCCAACCAGCCATCCGTCTTTCTTAGTTTGCCAGACGGCGCAGTACGCCGCGTGCAGCCGAACATCACTTCTGATTTTTATGAGACAAACTCAGAGCGAGAGAGCGAGAGCGTGAAAAACGATGATGTGGAGGAAGATGAAGAGAAACCGTGCGATGATCGGTCCGACTGAAAATATGTTGTGTTTTATCTACTGTACAAAAAGCTCGGAGAATAAAAAAAGGTCTAATGTTCAGTTTCACTTCACGTTGCCTCTTTTTGGAGCATTAACCAGGAGACTGTCGGAGAAATTGTTTGCATCATATCCACTGATTCCCTGTGGTCCTGCTCCGCTTCCTCCGGATCCGTGAGCTTTGACAAGACGAGCTCATCAATGGACGAAACAAAACACAAGCCTCCGTCTGTCTAAGGGATAATTACTGACTTCTTCCTGTTTTTAATCATGTTTTAATCCCTCAGACGCGATGGATACATGTTTAAAGCCTCAGATGGGATCAGCAGAGCGTTTTATTAAAAAACTACAGTCAGATATTCATCATGTTGACGTCGCCCCGTTCGTCTAATTGCAGATAAGTTATTGATCATCAGGAGAACGAGGCCTCGGCAGCTCACTCGGGGGTCCGGCGGATGTGAACGACCCACACGAGGAGCAGGAGCGGATATGAAAACGATCGCTCCTGCTCGGCTCCACGTTATTGACCGAGGTGGAAATCTGTCCTCTGTGACGGTGAGTTAGAGAACTAATAACGTCTTTATACGGCTGCGTCCGCCCCGTGTGCCATCCCACTGACCAAACAACACACAGGCCGGCCTCACTAATTACAACAACTTCGTCCGGGGGAGAATTAGAAGCCGAAACCTGCTGCTGGAGGGTTTGATTAGAAAGCAGATCTGCACACGTTGGTCCCCTGGTGCTTTCTGATTGGAGACCTCGGAGGTAAAGGGGGTGAGTCACGCTGAGCGGAACATTGCTGCTGCATCATTAATAAAGTTCAAAGAATATTATACTTCTGGGCACGGGTGGTTTTCTCTGCGAGCTGTCAAAGCAAAAGGTGGAGAGGAGAAACATCAAGAATATCTCTGAACACGTTTCAGCTGATTGAAACGATAATGAAAAGCCTCAACGCTCAGGTTTCTCCTTAAGAGTTTTAAGGTTAAAAAATCACCTTATTCAACTTTTTCTGACAGTTGATCACAACTCGCATTATTTATCTGCATGTGGGATCGTGTACTACGCATTGTTTTGTTTTGATTTTAAACTATTCCCAAAATCTGAAATATTTGGTGTCTTGTCTTTGTTGGCGGGTTTAAAGTTCACATCTTAATCTTTTACTGATTTATTAAATCTCCTGTGTGTTAATAAACATTTTTGATTTCACACTTCAGAAGTTGTTCTCAGCACCGGGAGCTTTCTTCATATTAGTTTATCCAGATACACAACAATGATCTTGCATAACGCAAAAAGCTCTTGCTGCCAAAAAGCAGTGAAGCCATGAGCAGAATCACTTTAACACGTCAAACACTTCTTAAATGAATAGTAATGCTTGTTTTTGAATTTATAACCTGTACACACACTGTTTTTTTAAATGTCATAACACAAAAAATGCAAAACCACAATATCTGACAGTTACATATTAAATCTGAGTGTTTCACATCAGACTGAATGTGTCTCTGGTGACGTATCTAAGAAGAAGACGACAAAAACATCAGCGGTAGAAGAGTGTGTGTGTGTGTGTGTGTGTGTGTGTGTGTGTGTGTGTGTGTGTGTCTGTGTGTGTGTGTGTGTGTGTGTGAGACAAGACTTACTTTAATCCAGGTGAGACCGTGGAACAGCTGCCTGACTTCAGCCAAATGCAATAAGGGTCCCGTGAAGACAGACAGCTTCTGCAAGACACACACACACACACACACACAGATGGTCAGTGATGGAAGGAGGTGCACAGAGAAACGTGTTTGAAACCCGGCAGATGTTACTTAGGTAACGAGGCTCTGCTTCGCCCCCGGCCTCACAACACCACATCACTTTCTCAACTGCTGCTGCAAACACGGAGCGAAGAAGTGAGCTCATGTGTGTCCTGGTGTGAACCGTCAGGCAAATACAGCTTTCAGACCCAGGACATGTCCAGAACATTAGCAGCAGGAGGCAGGAGGCGGGACATGACGTGTAAATTCTGCTGTGGAAGGATCAGCACATTTGCACCAGAGTCGCCAAAAGCTCTGGAATCTTCTCGTCTTTCCAAGTCAACGTCTTCCACATGTATTCTGTGATGTTTGTGTTCTTCCAGGTTTCACGTCCGACTCACTTGGACATTTTCTGGACGTTTTACTTGCTGGAAAAGTTCGGGAACTGAACTCAACTGACTCGGACATTTGCATCGTCACAGAAAACCTCGACGGAAACTTTCAGCGAAGCTTCTGAAAGCAGCTTCAGAAACTGATTGAAAGAAAAACACGATAGATGCATAAAATGAAGTCGACCAAGCTGCGTTAAACGTGAACAGTTTGGTTAAAAGTTGAACAAACAGTTTTTTTTTAATCTGAAATCAACAAAACAAAAGCAGCGTTATCCGGAAATCACAGAGTAAATATTTACATCTCAACTTCATCATTCATGGTCTTGCTCCCGACGTGTTCCTCACTCCCACAGACGTTCGGTGTTTAAACACAGTTCAGCTGAATCGTTTCACGGCTACAAAGGGAACACGATTGTTTAAGTGGAGCTTCTTTGTATGAATAAAATATGTAATTAGCTCGGTCACAAACACTGACTAACAAGTATCCCGACCGCAATCTGCCGCGCAGAAACAAACACAGGCAATTATGAGAAGAGACGCGGGAAAGATCATAACCAGATTAGTTTCTGATGAGAGTTAAAGGAGAGAGATCCGTTTGTTTTCTTTCCTAACGGAGGGAATTAAAGAGCGGAGCTGCTTTTTGTTCTCTTCTGCTTCTCTTAAAGATCCGAGAATGATTTCCCCCGCACACAATATGAGTATTTACAGAAGAAACATGGACATGCATCATCTCGACTCAAACATAATTGAAAAACAAAGGCCTGATTTCCTTTTTGTGATTAAAAAACTCAGTGATGTAAACAGGTTTTCAAAGACGGGGAGAAATAAATGAAAGTAAAAAACTAATTTTCATCTTTTTAATTGAGTAAATTAAATATCTAATCACTTCATCTTCATTCTAAAATATCAATATATCCTGGTCGCGGTAAAATAAACAAACAAACCAAATGATTTGTGTTTGTAAAGAACATATTCACAGTTTTCCCTCGTAGGGTTTAAACATCTGTACAAAGGGAGAAACTTCAGAGAGAGTCACAAGTGAGGGATTCCTCTCCGGGGACGGACACAACTACAAGAGATGTGTAACAGAGCACAACAACAAAACAACACAATTTAAAACCAATACAACAAAGACCTGTTACACGACAACCTGCACAGCGCCCCCTGCAGTCTACAGGGATGTTCAATCTACAACATTTAGTCAAGTTGCGCTTTCATAACTTGTTTTAAATTTCATCGTGATTTATTTGTTGTCTGGTTTTAATCCAGCTTTTAAAGGATCTAAGATTTGAAGCGTTTCCCAGACTCACAATTTGTTTGAGCTTCTCTTTGACTGAGATGAATGTCGATGTTGAAAAACTCCCATTAAACCCAAACTCAGGCAAAGTGAGAGCGGAGGCCGACATTTCCCACACGAGCTGAATATGTGGTGAAGGAAAGAGCTCTTGAAACTCAATTTTTTGCAGAATGTTTATATTTGGACCGATTAACCATGCGAGGCCTCATTCGTGGAAAGAAAACAGCTGATTATATTGCGGCCTCATGTCGGCAGTCAGCAGACGAGTGGATCACCTGCCTCTTCTGACTGTACGTCTGTTGTGTGATTTAGTGCAGATTGTTTACTTCCTCCCCTTCAGGCCGTCGGCATCAACCGGCATCAATAGCCATTAGTCACATTCTCCACGGTGTCAATTCCCGGCAGCATCGGAACGTGGCGGCGCCTCCTCCTCCCTGAGCCACGTGTCACTTCTGTTGATTAAACTCTTGTGCTGATCTGCTGTCAGCCGCTCTGCCTCATGTTTCATTTAAGTCTGTAGTTTTTAATCCCGCGCTGAGGAACCAGTCTCACGATCCTCTTGGCCTTCGCTCCGCCGCTGTGTCACTGCAAAACAACACCGGGCGTCAAGGAGGGAATTGAGGGTATTATTCTGCCGCTGCAGAACGTACGGCTCTCGCGATCGTACCCAGCAGCGCCGACATAATGAGCGTAAAGCACACGGGGACAAAAGAAACGACAACAGACAATAATATTTACGTCTGCAGTCGCTTTGGAGATGTTTTTAGCCTGTTGTGCTGAAAAAACGCCATCAGAGATGAAAGTAAATACACGAAACGGAAACGCCACCAGCTCGCTGGTGGTGGCGCCGGGTGCGCCCGTCGTGATGTCAAACCTGATCCTTTAATGGCAGTCAAAGAGCAAGTTTTTAATGAGAACCCCTGTGACCTGTTTTTAAAATGCAAAAAAAAAAACGACTTACAACAATCCAAACTTAACGTGCAGGAGTCGCACAACTGTCAGCCTCCGTCTGTAAACAGAGGAATCCTCAGAGAGCGGCGTGTCACTCAGGCAGAGTGAGGTAATGCACGACAGGAACCGCTTCCTGCCTGATGCCTGCAGCTCAGAGTTTGACGAGCAGACGTGCGAGTTTCAACTGTTTCGTTTTTATGGCGACGACGAGAAAAACAACAACACACGGCAGCAAACAACCGGATGAAGACTTAACAAATCCAGACTAACTCACAACTTGAAATAACAAGCGGCTGCAAAATGAAAATATCTATAATTAAACTGTAAAACAATAATATTCCATCTGTGCAATAATGTCACATTGTTTGTATTATGTTTAAATTGGACATATTCCTTTTATTTCATAGTTCCTCATGTTGTTATTGTATTTTGTTACTCATTTATTCCCTTTTAGCTCTATTAGCTCCCAGAGTGGGAACGATAAAGCCCAATTATCTCGTCTCGTCTCATGAAGCAGCGTTACTGCTCATGTAGACTCTTCCTGACACGACAGCACCGACCACAGGGATCATGGGAAAATGATCCGAGGCTCCACCGAAGGTCGCACTCTTACAAACACTCGCTGCTGTTGTTTCTTCCAGGAAGCACATTCTTCACGATGATGCTAACGCACTGCGGTTCATCCAGATTTACTGAAGCTCATAAAGCTCATTCAGGTTCTGTTCGAACTCAGCAGCTGCCTCGTGTTCCATCAAATATCCCGTGAGGTCTTTAGGTCTGATTCGGAGAAGAGCTTCTTTCCTGGTAAACAAACATTATTCCTCCAATTATGATTCCAGAGGGGAAAGTGCTCTGCAGAACAACGTGCACATTCACAACGCACATCACGAGTGCATCAGAGACACAAATTCAAACAAACATTATAGCTAAGGCCACATTCAGTTTCTCAGATATACATCATGGTAGTTACAGGTTTCTTAGAAGTATTTGTTTCTGCAGCGAATCCACTCAAAACAGAATCCACACAAAATAACACCAACCTGCTAAATATGTCAGAATCTTTTTGACATATCTTACTCATACTTCTCAGAGAAATCAAAAATACAATCACAATGTCAAAGAAAGTGGAAAACACTTCTTCCCTGACCTGTATCACCCCCCCCCCCCCCCCCCCCGAGTTTCATGGTAATCCATCCAGTAGTTTGTGTGTAACCCTGCTAAACATCAAACAAACTAGAATAGCACTTTTATTGGGATCTGAACCAAATTGCACACACACTCCATTATGTGTTCTTTATGAAAGAGCTGAAAATCTAAAAAAAGAAAAACCACATCCTCCCACTAAGTTCTGTGGGAATCCGTTTAGCAGGTTTTGTCTAATCCATACAAATAATTTAACAAACCAACAGACACACAAAACAAAAGCTTTTCTGAAATTCAAAGCCTCCAAAAATCAATTGAAAATTAGAAACCGGGAGCTTCACCGAGCTCCGACTGCAGAAATCAATCCTCTGTCGTGTTTCACCTCCTCTGAACCCAGACATACACAGGAAGTGGCAAAAAATCCAAACTTCAGAGTGAATCCTAAACTTTTTCTTCATCATCAAAAACAACTTTCAGTCCCCCCCCCCCCAAACAAAATCCTGAGCGGTTATTTATTCCTTTGCTCTGTCAAAGCATCACAGACTGAGCACCGCTGGGTATCGAGGTCTTAAGGTGGCTCCGGCCTGTGTGTGTGTGGTTACCAATATGTGACAGGGAATCGAGCGGCTTCAATAAATGATTCATACCCGAGCCACAAGGTGTATATGAATCATCCCCCCCCCCCACTGTGCCTGCCTCCTTCTCTCCCCTCAGTGATATGACGGAGATGAACCTGTGCACCTCTGCAGCGCTGGGGAAACAGGCCAGATGTGTCCAGCCGTGGAGCTCAGCACCAAGCAGCGAGCGAAGTCGTTCCTGCTGCGCGTGACGTCTCTTCTCCAACGCGCGGCTCGAATATATACGACATGTGTTGGTGTGCGTCCCTCGTCGCTCTTTAAAACCTCAGACTCCTCTTCCGCCGTCTCGCCCCGTACGCTGTCATGCTTTGATGAACACAGAGGTGTGTATGTTCGCCTGCAGCCGCTCTGTGTAAGGAACATCCATTAGCTGCTGAGGGGAGACGGGATTTATCCAGCTTCTGAGGCCGGGACGCACAACTTCCAGCTGTCATGTAGCCCACATCCAGGGAATAACACAACACAGACCCACTGGAGCTGGTTTCATCTCAAACTACACAACACAGACCCACTGGAGCTGGTTTCATCTCAAACTACACAACACAGACCGACTGGAGCTGGTTTCATCTCAAACTACACAACACAGACCGACTGGAGCTGGTTTCATCTCAAACTACACAACACAGAGCTACTGGTGCTGGTTTCATCTCAAACTACACAACACAGACCCACTGGAGCTGGTTTCATCTCAAACTACACAACACAGACCCACTGGACCTGGTTTCCTCTCAAACTACACAACACAGACCCACTGGAGCTGGTTTCCTCTCAAACTACACAACACAGACCGACTGGAGCTGGTTTCCTCTCAAACTACACAACACAGACCGACTGGAGCTGGTTTCATCTCAAACTACACAACACAGACCGACTGGAGCTGGTTTCATCTCAAACTACACAACACAGACCGACTGGAGCTGGTTTCCTCTCAAACTACACAACACAGACCGACTGGAGCTGGTTTCATCTCAAACTACACAACACAGACCGACTGGAGCTGGTTTCATCTCAAACTACACAACACAGACCCACTGGAGCTGGTTTCATCTCAAACTACACAACACAGACCCACTGGAGCTGGTTTCATCTCAAACTACACAACACAGACCGACTGGAGCTGGTTTCATCTCAAACTACACAACACAGACCGACTGGAGCTGGTTTCATCTCAAACTACACAACACAGACCCACTGGAGCTGGTTTCATCTCAAACTACACAACACAGACCGACTGGAGCTGGATTCATCTCAAACTACACAACACAGACCTACTGGAGCTGGTTTCATCTCAAACTACACAACACAGACCCACTGGAGCTGGATTCATCTCAAACTACACAACACAGACCCACTGGAGCTGGTTTCATCTCAAACTACACAACACAGACCTACTGGAGCTGGTTTCATCTCAAACTACACAACACAGAGCGACTGGAGCTGGTTTCATCTCAAACTACACAACACAGAGCGACTGGAGCTGGTTTCATCTCAAACTACACAACACAGAGCGACTGGAGCTGGTTTCATCTCAAACTACACAACACAGACCCACTGGAGCTGGTTTCATCTCAAACTACACAACACAGACCGACTGGAGCTGGTTTCATCTCAAACTACACAACACAGACCGACTGGAGCTGGTTTCATCTCAAACTACACAACACAGACCCACTGGAGCTGGTTTCATCTCAAACTACACAACACAGACCCACTGGAGCTGGTTTCATCTCAAACTACACAACACAGACCGAGGACTTGAGGCCTGATATAGATAATAAACGTTCTGTTGGTTTGAACAACACTGTGTTGACTTGTTGTCTGAGATCTCAACAGTTGCTTTGTGAGCAAGATTCACTAGAAGCAACATCAATTATGAACGGAACCACAAAAAATAAGGCGTAATAACTTATCGTTTCCTGTTCCGTCTACTTCTTAAAATCAACAGAACTTTTTACAGTAGGCGACAGCAACAATAATACAGTTATTTATCTCAGCGCAGCCACTGAAACTGTTCATATAAAACTCTGGGAGCTGAGTATTTCAGGGTTTTGGGGGCCTCCTCTGCCCACTCATTGTATTTTTTTTTTTTTTCATTATTAAAACCTCACATTTCATACAGTTCCCAGCCGCGGTTCAGAACAGTTTCTGAAACCTAATATCGGCAGCAGGGCCTCGAGTGAAAAGAGAAACCCGACGGTGCCGACTCCGGTGAGACGGAGGAGAAAGGAGGAATTCAGAAGCAGAGAGAAGATGGAGGCAGAAGACGGAGAGATGGAGTGAATCTCATCTGGAGGGAGACAGATTCATCGGTGTGGTGGAGGAGGTCATGGCGGCTGAAACCCGACCTCCTGGCCGCTGCTGATGAGGCTTATAAGGCCCCTAATCCCAGGAGGAGGTGCGCTGTAGTCTCTACTCAGGATTTGGGGATGTAGCCGGCCCGTAAGCTTATGTAAGGCAAACCCACTCCATTTTCTCCCCCTCTTCCTCCTCTTCCTCCTCCTCCTCCTCCTCTCTCTCCTGCAGCTTCGATGGTGGCTCCTGGCCAATCAGCTGGATCCAATTCATGAATGAGTGATTTTGAGAGCTTCTCCAGACCTTCACAACGAGGGGTTAGCATGCTATGGTGCTGTGTGTGTGTGTGTGTTTGTATTCCCCCCGGTGGAGCTGAGGAGAAATCCTGACTCTGGGTGAGAGGGGTTGACAAAGAGCAGCGGGGGGGGGGGGGGGAGAGAGAGACGTGGGGCCTCGACATTCCTCAGAGCCCCAAAAATAGATTCCGAAGCTGGGGAGCAACTACGCTGAAGCTGGGGTTAAAACATCGCCTGGAAAAACAAAAGGCTGAAGAAAAATAGAGACGCTTGAAGGCTTCGCTGTGCTCGGCTCGTAAAGCTGCTCTGAAGCAGCGTCGGCCTCCTGACAGCCGCACTTTACAGCTTCTCCACCAGACAATAACAACCATGGCAACGGTGTTCACAGCCCGACGAGCGGATGATCACCATGGACATTTCACAACTAATAAATGATTAATAATTGATGAATCTCCTGTTGTCTCTCTCTCTCTCTCTCGCTATTTGAGATTCTCCTGTCGTCTATAAAAAGTTGAAAAATGACCGGCCCACTTTCTCTGACTCCGGAGTGTTTCTTTTATTTGTCTGATGTCCAAAATGATTCAATTTAGAAGCAACTGTGTTGTAGTTTCCTCAGTAACCTGACAAACACTTCTCCACTTCCTCCACCGATAGAAACATGATGCTCAAATATCCCAGATACAGGTTTTGACCAATCACGAGTCACTCTCAGCTGTCAATCATGAGATTTCACACTCGTTTCATTTCATCAAATAACTAATTAAAACCAAACAGAAATCAATTTTTGTCCCATCAATTAACATGGAGGAGGCAGGTTTCCTTTTCTGTCTCTGGATAAAGCTGATTTATTGGCACAAGGTCGTTAATTCGATTTTCACATGTGAGTGACAAAGACACAAATCTGCATATTGCTGTCATAAAAAAACAGTTCAAGTAGTGATGAATACTTATATTTAAAATAACTCTGTCCAAGTGTAACTAAGATAAAGTTAATTCACAGTACTGTGACCTTGTCAAGTAAATCAGTTGGTTTCCAGAAACCAGAAACTGTTCGTCATTTGGTAAATGATGGAAACTGTAAAAACAAACATCATGAACTAGCTGATAATTCTCGCTCGGTGAGAACATTTAATCCTGAACATTTAAACACGAAGCTCCGACTGGAATCCGATCAGAACTTTGACTGTTTCCCAAACACAACATTTCTTCAGCCTCACTGAACTTCCTGCTGCTTAGTTTAGTCCTCGTCCTCCCTTTCTGGGGGAAACTCCATGAACCAGGCAGATGATCCACTAACACCTGTGATTTGGTGCCGGCGTTTGTCCAAATCCCTCTAACAGCCCCTTGAGTGGACACATTTCTTAAATTGGGAGCTGCAGAGGAAATCGATGCCATTTTGCTCGAGTTCCCTGGCAGAGCCGGTGCCCTTCTATTCCCGGAGCACAGGGAGGAAACCCTGAATTCACCGAGTGGTCTCCTTCTCCAGGCTGGTGTCAAGACCTTCCAACATCTTAAAAATCTCATCTCTCCTGCTTTCAAATCCACATTTTTCCCCTCAGAGAATACTACAAAGATCTTGAGGATTTTTCTATTAAAAGGCTGTGACTTCTATTTATTTTCCTTCATCTAAAGATCTGACCAGAAAATATCCAGAAGATTCACAGAAAGTGAGTGTGTGTGTGTTCCAAAATTCAAAGAATACAAATATCGAAGAAGGAAAATACACATAGAAGACGTCAAACTATGAAACACGAGGAGATTCGACATTTTCCTGTTGTTGTGAACGAGTCTGACCCGAACATCTCCTGCTGCTTCTCCACATGAGAAACACAAACTCCAGAGAAAGTTCCTTGTTGAAAATGTTCTAGATAAATAATAAAAACCAACCACCCCACACTGTGCTCCACAGGCGACTCACTTCTTGCAGGTGCTGTAGTCGGAGCAGCGGCTGAGCGGCACCCGGATCACGCAGCTGGAAAAGGCCACGAACAAGGCGTGATGGTCCCGGTCCAGCTCCAGGCCCAGCACCCTCCTGTCCTCCCCCCGCACGTTGCATCTAGGAACAGAGGACAAACACCGACTGTCACCATCAGACGTTTACACTCGCTTTCATCTTTTTTACAAAAAGAAATTAACTGTGCTGCAACCGGCATCGTCTGAAAAAGACACGGAGCCGAGTGTGAATCGAACACCGTGCAGATGCACTCTTTGAGTCGTGCAGTCAGGAAAAACAAAAGACGACACAGGGAAAAGAAAGGCCCCCCCCTCCGGCTGTACAGGGTGACGCAAAGCGTTACAATAGACCAAGGAGTGGGTGGGCAGGACAGATCAGAGGAGAAGAAGAGAAGAACAGAGCAAGTGGGAAAAAGAAGCCGAGTAAACGACAAAGAAAGTGAAAACGAGGGCGGACAATTAAGGACAAAGACGGAGCGCTTGAACTGGAAAGACCGTCTCACTTGTTGGGGTTGTAGACGTCGATGTCCTCGAGGAGCTGCGTGCCGAAGGAGGCGTTGGCTCCCTCGGTGCTGGCGAGGATCTTCAGCACGTGGCCGTTGTCTGAGCCCAGGAAAACCACCGTGTAGTTCTTGTACGGCCCCGCCGACGTATCCACCGCTATCTGGGTCAACTTGAATCTGCATAAGAGACAAACAAACAAATTGGGAAATAATCACGAAGGGAAGTGGAGTTGAAAATGGAAAATCTGCTCCATCGACAGACGCGTCTTCCAAAGTGAAGCTGACGTTTCTATTCACGCTGATTTAAGCAGAAGGAGCCGACGATGTCAAATCTGCAGGTTTGTGTCTTATCGTTCTTCGTCAAAGTCAATTTCCCACAGTAAACAAAACAAACAGTAGGCGAGCGCCGGGCTCATTGTATAAAGCATCAGTCTGCAATCAATCACTCCATCTACCGTCCCACCATCCCCTCCATCCTCGCCTACATCCCTTAATCCCTTCATCCCATTAATTCTTCCGCCCCTCCATCCATCCATCCACCCACGTCCCATCGATCCGCCCTTCCAGCGACACTCTGCAGCCGCATCGTGACTCACAGCCTTCCTATTATTTTAGTTTGGTGTTTCTGAGGAAGTCCACAGAGCTGCTGCTTTATTCCGAGCGGCGCTCTGCCTCGTGTTCGTCCAGCTCCTCACACCTGGGAGCTGCCCAGTATCACCACAGTATCACCACAGCTGTTGACTGCTGGCTCCGGCGGCGCAGCGGAGGACTAACAACCAGGCTGAAGGGCACCTTGAGTCCAGCGGCTGTTGACAGAGGGATCAGCTTCACTTTCTCAGGCCCTGGGACCTGAACAAACAAACTTCCTATAATAAACCCACTTATATTCTTTGGCATCACTTGCTTTGGAGAATCTTTGATGAAAGGACACCCGCGGAGGCTCCAGTGCCCGGGTTCCTCCCTCCGTCGCTCCCACGGAGGATGGTGTGTGTCTACCCACATGCACTCGACGTGCACGGCCCCTGAAAAACTCCGGCAGTATCGCGTGATGCACTCCTGGTTCGGTTTCGTTTATCCAGCCTCTCTCTGGGGACGAGGCGAGGCAGATGTGATGGTTTTGGCGCCAGATGTGAAGTGGCGCATGCTTCCTCGGTATGGAGCCTCTGCAGCGTTTGGTTGGCTGTGAGCCTGGCTCTGCTTAAGGAGGCATGGAAGAGGCTCCTGTGCACTGTGTGTGTGTGTCTGTGTAAGTTGATTCTACAATGTGTATCTACCTGTGTACCTCCGTGTCTGAGGTTTGTGCGACACTAGTGACACATATCACCAATTCAACCTTCTACCCATCATCATGTGAAATCAGTGGATCCTCAAATGTCACCTCACACACACACACACACACACACACACACACACACACACACACACACACACACACACACACACACACACACACACACACACACACACACACACACACACACACACACACACACACACACACACACACACACACACACACACAGGTCAGTGCTGAAGGAAGCTCTCCTCCACTGCGGCTCCTCTTTGACGTGCACTGGAATCGACCGCTGCATAAATCCAATGGATTTTAACGAGGGACAAGTTGTGTGTTCCACCTGAGCTCACGCATCGATACTGACCACAGCCCCCGAGTGCGGAAAATGGAAAATAATCATACCTGCGTACTAACCATGACAGAAAAGGTATTTTCTCTCGAAGACCTTTGTCATAATTACAGCGAAGCTCTGCAGCAGCGCCGACGTCCATTTAACCGCCGTGTTTTTTTAAAATTCTGATTTAATGAAGATGTGTTCAGAGGAGCACACTGAGAATTTGAGAGCACTTGAACAAAAGCCCTGCAGGTAATTTAATGAGTTATGGTGAGCGAGGTGGTGCATTAGCGACATTTAGCAGAACCGAAGCCAAACAGGCTTCAAATCATGAGTTACAATGAGGCTGCAGAATATTTATACTACTTTATACATTTAGAGCTGAAACCGGGAATCCATCCATTTTAAAGTGATCAGCTACAATGCGGGGAAATGAATTTATAACAATTTTTTAGCATAAATTAAAAATTTTATAATAAAAATTGGTCAACTGACAAATTACACAAGCTTTAATTTAAGACCGTAACTTAACTTGGGTATTATTTTACTCTGATGTAAAATGTTATAGTGCAAATCAATATTGAAAATACTAATTAATTGTAGAAACATTTTTTAATTTGGTTTCTGCTCATGATTAATTTCAAAATCAGTTAATCTGTTGATTCTTTTCTGATCAGTCAGCGGTTTAGATTCTATAAAGACTCTCAAAGTGAGGGCTTCATCGTTTTGATTGTTTGCTCATCTTCATCAGTCCAAACATCCAAAAGAAATTATAATTATAATGATTAAACACAAAATCTCTCTGTGGTTTATTCATGAGAACAGATGTGGTACCTGCTGGTGGTTCGGGTGAAGTAGGGCCTGTCGTTGACCGAGGGCACGGACTCGTCCATGAGCGGGTACGACTTGATGAAAGTCAGGGTTTCGTCGGGGAAGGTGGTGGACGACTTGTACGCCGCCGCCGAGCCCTCGCCGGCGCAGCAGCCCGGCCTGTGCGGCGGCGGAGAAAAAGAAAAACTCATCAGCACCGAATCAACTTTCATGGGCACAGATGAAGAAAAGCACTGGCAGCTGTTTGTTCTTGGCGACGAGCAGGAGGGAGGAAACAGGTGCATGCTGGGATTCTTCCAGAACAATAACAACAGCAGCTGCAGAGTCTCTATTGTCAGACGCAGGGAAACATGTTCCTGGAAAGTGACAGTTTGCTATTTAAAGGTTTGCCTCTCACCTCGGCTTCGGGACTTGCTCCTCTGGAACAGGTGTCCACGCCGACTCGCTGTTCCTCTGCTCTTTGAATTTGCCACTGAAGGCCTTCTCTATGTCGTCCATGTAGAAAGCACAGACCGCCGAGCCGGTGATGCTGGTGAAGAGATCACAGAGAGAGAGGGGACGTTACAAAGAGCGAGACAAAGGTCAGAGATTCAGCTTCTTGTCCAAGGTCGGCACAAACTGCCACATGTGCACAAAACTACTTTTTTATTTATCTGTTTCTTGCCGTGTCTGTGTTATTACTTTATTTATCTAAAGAAGCAGTATTTATATTTCATGTCCTGCCTCCTGCTGCTCTATGTTCTGGACATTTTCCTGTAGTTGTGAACGAGTCTGACACAAACAATCTCCTGCTGCTTCTTCACATGTGAAAGACAAATGAAAACATTTTCTCATGTCTAAAAACAGCTTTAGGTTTGATGTTAGGTCAACTTTGGAGGCAGGATTTTCACGGTGCTAGTCATAGCCTGCAAATAAAGATGGATGATGCGTCTCCACCACGGATGGAAAAACCAAGAAAACTTCTTTTAGAAAAGTTTGGTCCATGTCCCATCAGCTAACATGGAGGAGGCAGGGTTTATGACCTGTACTGCAGCCAGCCACCAGGGGGAGATGTCATATCGTCCATCTTTACACACAGTATGGCACCAGACCAAGTACCGTCACTGAGTATTTTCCTGATCTGACCTCAGCTTCACTTTGGGAAATAGAAATCATCAGACAGTGAAATGGTGGCACGCTCCGTGAAGCACTGACCTGTTTGCCTGTGTGGTGAAGACGCCGAGCACCGCCGGCCGGTGGTTGATCTGCAGCACGTTGGTCAGCGACTGCAGGACGTCGAAGTAGAAGAAGGAGTCGCCGGGGACGGAGCAGTTCAGCCGGGCTTTGAGGAACGAC